>NC_081414.1:267225673-267529465 GCF_030272615.1 Cryptomeria japonica
CCTCTTTTCCTCTTCTTTTCTCTTATCCTCTTCATCTGCTTGTTTCTTCTTTTCTGCTTCCTGTTGCTTCTTTTCTTCTTCTGCCTGCTTCTCCTGTCGTGTTCCTTCTGATGGTGTACCCTAAGTAAAATTTTCACCATCTAAGGTGTCAACATCAATGGGGTCCATTTGTTCTGTGATTAGTTCTCCTTCACTGTTATACACCTCATCCGGTTTGCCAGTTTCCGGTTCTTGCTCAGCTTTCTTGTTGGCTTCAGCCACTTGATGCATCTTTAGAGCTTCTTGAGCATGAGTATGTGTACCTTTTACCACTTCATGAACCTTTCCTTCTAGTAACAGGAGTCTTCTTCTTCTCATGAAGAAGAGGCCTTTGTATTTATTCATAACTTCGAAAAGTTCTAAATTTGATACATAAGGAAAATATTGAGTAAATATTTCCTCCCTCATTTCATGTATAGGAGTTGAGAAAATATAACACCACAGGAGCCCGAAGATCTTCTGCAAGTTGAATAACTTGTTACAAGGAGAAGCAATGAAGCAAAATCTGAAGAACATACAAAACATAGAGAATATGCTAAAAAAGAGAGAGCTCAATATTCACAAAAAAATGTAATGTGATTCTTACAATGAAAAGAAAGAACTCAACCTTTGATAGGTCAAGAAACCCTAAAAGGGAAAAACTAGGTTTGCACATAATAATTAATTAAAATAATTAATTATATGCACCTAAAGTTAGCTTAAGTGTAAAAGAGATAAAGGGAACTTAAATAATTAAACAAAGAATGTTTAATTAATCAAGTAAATACCCGAATACTCTAACACCCCCCCTTAAGCTAGACTTAGGGAGAAGCTAAAACCTAGAACAACTACTGAAAGAAATAAAGATGGGTCCCGACAACAAGGCCTGATCAGGTACCCAAATACAATGAAATCTCTATGAACTGGAGAAATAGAGAAAACCACATGGGAACAAAACTCTACTCCAAAAAGAGATGGAAAAAATATCACTGAAGCATGAAGACCCTACAAACTCTGTCGAAGAATAACTGCTGATCTAAAGAACATCCACTGAACTAGAACATGACCAGGTAGAGAAGACTGTAATCTGCATGAGTGCCCTCAAATGACACTACTTGAATTAGGAGGTAAACAAGGCAAAACAACTGAAATCGAAGATACAGATGGCATGAGAAACCAAAGCCTGAAGAGCTGATCAATCGAACCACGAAAGCATTAGAACCAACAGGATAAACCTCCCCATAATGCGGAAGTGGGAGAGGGACAGGAACACTGAAAAGGACAACCAAAAAAAAACTGCATGACAAAGAACCAAGAACATCAAAGGTGCTGAGACACATCATCATGAGGTGAATGTCGTGGAAGGAACACTCACTTGACAAAGGAAGATGGCAAACAAAGGCAAACATCAACCTCTCATGGCACTTGATCAACAGTGCATGTACAACAAGACACAAGATATGCAAGATTCCAAGTAAACAATGCATGATGGCACTTTATCTCAGTGCGTTTGCATAATTACAAGCTACAATGATAAGAAGATTGGAAATAGAAACAAGAACCAAAACAAAGACACCCTACTCAGAAAAGAGATCCCAGGACCTGAAACAACCACGATATCCACCAGAGTGTTGAAAAGCAAAAAACTGAATAAAATATGCATGGAGCAGAATCTAGAAAAAAAAACACATATTTCTGGAAAGTACACAGAACACGCTGTCCGAAAATATAAAGTTTTCAAAAAACGGAGGTCGGATGCTCATTCTACATCTCCCGGAGTACAAAAAAGAGACCTCACTTTGACTGTAAAAAACATAGTCAAAAAGAAAAATTGGAAAAAATTACCAACACCATGAGGTCGGCCTCGGAACTAGCTTTCCGATGCCTATTCGTTCACCAAAATCCGACTCCGTATGCCCAAGATAGGGCCAAAAAACCAAACCCCCTCCTGAAAAAGCCAAAAAAGGGGGTCTGGTTGCTTGTTGGTGGTCCGGTGGCCAGTGGGTGGCGCACTGGTGGCGGCCGGGTGGAGCTCCAGTGGCTGGGCGGTGGTCCGGTGGCAGAGTGGTGACCTGCCGAAAAAAAGGGCCGGGGAGCCGGAGCGGCGGTCGGGAATTGAGCGACGGCCGGGGACTGAGCAGCGGGGGCCAGGGCGGAGGCCGCAGGCTGAGTGGCGAGCTGGGGCCACAGGCAGACAGTGGTGGAAGGTGGTGGGCGCAGGGAGTAGTGGCAGCCAGGGAGGTGGTGCTATCGGGAAGCGGCGGTCGGGGAAGCCAACGGCTGAGCGTGGTGGCGGGCGAAGGGGCAGCTGGGAAGCGGCAGCTGCAAGGAGGAGCCGGCGGGGGCCGGGAGCTGGTAGGAGGCTGGGAAGAACTTGTTGCGGGGGCCAAAAAAGGCAGCCGGTGGGGCCGCAAAGGCCGAACTGACAGGTCTGACATGCCTGTCAGTCCGATACCCTGCGATATCCCCAAACCCCAAAAAAAAATTTCCAAAAATTTTTTTTTTTCTTAAAAAGAAACAAACCCCCCCCTTTTTTTTTTCACTTTTCTTTGAAAGATTTTTTTTTTTAAAAGGAAATTTTGGCCTGCATGCCGTAAAAAGGCAATTTTTTTCTCGATCTGCGTGCCAAGGCCGTACAGCCTGGATTTGAGAAAAAAATGCTCCCAGAGGCTCAGGAACCAAAATAGGTCAAATTTTATATGACCATAGGGGTTTTCGGGCCTTTTGAGAATGATGGTGAGGTCCGTTTAGGCCCAAATTGCTCAGAAAAAAAATCTCAAACCCTAGGTACATAAAAAATTCCTGAAACCCCAGATCTGCTTCCAAAGCAAAAATTCTCAAAACAAGAACAGGCAGCTGCAGATCCGAAGCTCTGATACCATATAGGAGTTGAGAAAATACAACACCACAGGAGCCTGAAGATCTTCTGCAAGCCGAATAACCTGTTACAAGGAGAAGCAATGAAGCAAAATTTGAAGAACATACAAAACACAGAGAATATGCTCAAAAAGAGAGAGCTCAATATTCACAAAAATATGTAATGTGATTCTTACAATGAAAAGAAAGAACTCAACCTTTAATAGGTCAAGAAACCCTAAAAGGGAAAAACTAGGTTTGCACATAATAATTAATTAAAATAATTAATTATATGCACCTAAAGTTAGCTTAAGTGTAAAAGAGATAAAGGGAACTTAAATAATTAAACAAAGAATGTTTAATTAATCAAGTAAATACCCGAATACTCTAACATCATGTTCCTTTTCTATGGAAATGCACCATTTGTTGTCTAAAGACTTATACAAAGAATCTGGTGTCTCAGATCTAATTTCTGAAGGCGACCGGTCGTTAACACACAAATACTTAATGATTTCCTATTCAACTTCTTCCTTTTCATCATTATTGAAGTCATCAAAACAATCAATTAAATCATTCAACAATTTTTTCCTAATATTCTTTATAGTTCTTTGACAACGTGTCAAAGGTTTGTAAGAAGAAATATCAATATTTACTGGTGCAGATGTTGCCGGTTCATTCTTTGTCTTTTTCTTTGTTTGCGTAGTCTTCTTAGGTGGTTCTTCTGACACAGTTTATTTAGAGTCTGATGTATTCCTTTTTGTCTTCCGCTTCCTCCCAAAGACTTTGGCGGGTGCAGCTTCCAATTTCTTCTTAGCTGGTGACCGCTTGGTCACTTTGGGACTGGCTATAGTAACCGATGTTGATGCTGAAGGCATTGTCTTTCCTTTCTTTTCTGAGGGTTCTACAACTAGTGTAACCCTTTCCAAATACATGCTGGTTCTCTTTGCCTTAGGATTAAGGGGTGAGGCGATTAGGGTAGAGGCATACCCATCTAACATGTCATTCATTACCTCATATCCCATTGGTTCCACTTCTTCCTATCTGGGCTCAACGACCTCCATTATGCATTCATCCACTTTGATGGTGAAGCAGATGTCTTCCTCATACTTTTTGACTATATCACCGAATAATCTTATCCTTTGGTTCATCTTGCGTCTGAACTCATCAAAGTATTTGTTCAGCACTTCCGGATAGCCGGTTCCAACCGCTTGTAGGATTTCCTTGATTTGTTTTGTCACTAGTTGGTCGCCAGACCACTAAATGTCACCTACTCTTGGAAAGTAGCATTGGAAGTAAAAGAACAACCCAACAAGTAGTTGTCGGAACTTAAATCTCAGTGCATTGTCCTGTTTGATCAAATTAAGATTCAACAGAAGTTGTCTTTGCATACAAGTGCACAGATCAAACGATGCGTCTTCCTTGATCATCCTGTAAGCGGCATTTACTGCTGCAGTAGAGACAAAATTAATTATGCTAGCAGAGAACGTCTGGTAACCTATCACCATGTAGGCATACCTGACCAGATCGTCCTTGATTGAGTTGACGGTCATTCCACGTGAGTCGCTCACTAAACTGGTGAGCTTGGACATTACAGTCTTGCTGACCTTCCTTAGGGCTGGCACTTCCCCTGTGTTACAGAAACTGGTGATGACATGAATTGCTTCCAGTGTGATCATGCGTCCGTTCCAAGTACATCTTATCATTGTGTACCCTGCTTAGAATAATGCGAATGTGATCATCCGAAAATTCTTCAAGAAAGTAAACTGCATTGTGAAGTTTATTCTTTTCCAGAATGTTGAATTCCGGTTTAATCTTCTTATCCTTTCTAGAACAAGCTCAGCTAGGAATGGATCACAAGAGACCCTAGGTCTTCAATTTTGCAGTCTCTGTAATCAGAAATGCCTTCTTCCACTATAACACCAACAGGTACTTGAGATAGGGCATTGTATTTTAAATTTCATTGAATGAAGTCCATAGAATCAACAGGTGCACAAGAGCTATCATGTGATGCAGAAGCCATGATAAACGGAGAATTATGAAAAATACCTTCATAGATCAAAATTTAGGGCTTCATAATTTGAACTTCGCCACACACTCCTTTGGTTGCAGAGATACCGCTTTGTGTTCTACACTCCTCCAACATATGTTTGCTTCAAATTCTTCTTCAGGATTTTGATAAATTCTTTGAATCACAGTGTAAATCGCTTTTCTTCGCTCTGCACTTGAAAAACTTCTTCACTTAAAAAATGATAAGTGAGAAATGATTTGAAAATTCCTTTTAAACAGGTTCTCCACCTACCATAATAAATGCTCCACTATTAGGGCGTAAACCCTAATTTGTCTTTTACCATTTACGGTCTTCTATCAACTGACATGTATCACATACCGGTTAAGGTCTTTTATCAGTGTCAACCGAGGGTTCTAAGTATTTCACCATTTTATCCCCCTAAGCTTTTTTGATGCTTAGTTTGTCAGTTCCGTGATTTCCACACTAGGTGCAGAAACCGGTTCTTCTTGCAACACTCCTGGTTTCTTTTTCCAAGTCTTGTTTATATCTGCTTGAACAGTTTCAATATCAATCTTTCCTTTCAGAGTGACCGGTATGTCATTCGATATGTTCTTTCTTGTTCTGCAGAATCTGGAAATGTGACCCGGTTTGTTGCAATGATAGCAGACCATTCTAGGTGCTCTCCATGGTCCATTATTCATGTTACCATTCTTCCTCCTGCATGTTGCAGCAGTGTGACCATGACAATGACAGATCAAACAGTTTTCTCTCCATCCGGTTGCCGCTTGATAGCCACCGCTTCCTGACTGATGATTAAAGGTATTAAACCTGTTGGGATTCCGGTTCACAAAAGGTTCCAAACCAACTCCTTGAGTTCTCTGAGGATATCTTCCAGTGTTGTTCATAACAGACCTGCATTCAGATGCCCTATACCCAAACTTGTTGCATGTATAACAATTACCATTAAACTTATTGGATCTAGGTACATTGTTTATAAAGTAAGGAAAATTATTGCAGGCTTTGCTCCTACACACATTAGCAGTATGTCCTTCTTTAAGACAGTTAAAGCAAATAGGTTTGAACTTTTGCTTACCTTTATCCTTTGATGTCGATTGTTTCTTTGATGCTCCATCTTTTATTCCAGAGGTCTCACCTTTCTCATGACCGGAGTAACCAAGTCCATTATTATTCTTCATAGGTTTGACCGACTCAAGCTTTTGCTCTAGCTTAACAGTACTCTTGTTGAACTTAGCAAGTATTTCCTTTGACTCAAAGAGTTCTTTGGAAATAGCAGCATTTGTTTCCATCAAGTTTGCATTCTCAGAGATGGCTATGTTCAGTTCTCCTTGCATATCTTCCTTTTCCATTTTGCTTTCATGGAGGTGAGCGGTAAGTGCACTGATCTCTTGCTTCAGTTTGGAGATTTCATGATCTTTGTCTTTTACCAGATCTTCAGCTTTCCTCCTGTTCTCAAGCTCTTGACACATTCAAATAGTCTGTCATTCCAACTCTTTTCTCAGATTGGAATTGGATTCATTCAACTTTTCTACTTTTTGAATTAGGGCTTCCATGTCCGCTTCATCAGAAGAACTATTTTCAGATAGCTCCATCATTTTTTCAGCATGTTCTCTTCTTTTTGCCTGA
The DNA here is from genome assembly GCF_030272615.1 of Cryptomeria japonica. Classification (NCBI taxonomy): domain Eukaryota; kingdom Viridiplantae; phylum Streptophyta; class Pinopsida; order Cupressales; family Cupressaceae; genus Cryptomeria; species Cryptomeria japonica. The sequence goes on from NC_081414.1 coordinate 267,232,200, forward strand.
GAGACCTTATATTTGACCATAAGATCATCATAAGCTTGCTTAGACTGAGTAAGTCGATGAGTAAGTTCCCTCACAGTGTACTCCCCCATATCTCTTTCCAAGTGGTTAAACTTATAGAAAGGTTGGCTCTGATACCAATTGATGAATACTAAGAGGGGGGGTGAATTAGTATGCCAAAAATTACTGTACTTAAACACTTTACTAGTCTAGCAGTAAACCGCTGAAACAGTTTAGCAAACAAACCGGTTAACACACATGCAAACCAAATAGCAAATAATGCATTCACCCACAAAAGCACAATCACCATAACACAAGAGATTTTGACGTGGAAACCCAAGTGGGAAAAACCACGGTGAGATGAAACTCACAAGTAACTATTTGCAAAATAGGAACCAGACCGGTTAAGGTCATACAATGCTCTTTACCATAATAGATCCTATTAGGAATCTCAATCTCTGTTAGGAGATAAGTCCGATTAAAGACTACCTTGCTAGAGGATTTTAGATCCACAGATGTGAACCACCTTGTTAGAGGATTTACAAAAGGCTTTTTGGGCCTACCTGGTTAAGGGCTTCAGACTTGTCAAAGATGTGAGTAATCAATAAGTGAGTGATCTAGCAAATAGTACAGATTGCTTGGTTAGATCCTTGATAGCTCGTTCCTAATGCATTCCAACATTACTTCAGTCTTCAACACATTCACACTCTGCTTTCTCTCATAGACCTGAAATTCTCTTCTATATTCACACTTACAAAACTTCATCAACCATCTTAAACCCTAGCAACAACCTAAAACCTTAGACGTGATGTCCTTATAAAGGAATTTGATTTCATGTCGGTCCCAATAGGATTAGAATACAATTTCCTAGATTCAATGCATCTAGACATATTTGGTAACACGACACAAAAAGCACCGCCAGAGTGTCGGCACCGCCAAACAATCGGTGGATGGTAACTCATCACAAAATGCCGGTTGGTAACTCATCACAGAGTATTACCGGTTCATACAAAATACCGGTTGCCGGTTTGACAAAATGAAGACTGGGAAATATGAGTTGTGCTGCTTTGTTCCTTCGTACCACTTGAGATCCTCGAACTGCTTGGGGTCTTCATACCGCTTCAGATCGGTAAACACTTTCTGCAAAACACCGATAGTCTAAAGACTATAATACATCATACTGGTTGGAACAAATACTGGTTGAGCTTTAACTCATACATACAAAAAGTGATCTCAAATCAAGTGTGTGTCCATCAATGACAATCATAGCATCAATCATCAAAAATGCCAACACAACAAACAACAAACAAGGAGGATGAGAGATTGAAAGAATGTGTTATTTAATCTATGTTGAGTTATTTCTAAGGAGGAGATAGATAGATTACTTAAATTAGTAAAGACATAATTTAGGAGTAAGCACAAAGAAAATAAAATTGTGTTAGGGAAAATAGATGAGGTTGCAAGGAAACAAACAAGATTCTGACAAAAATTTTGTTAGATAATCAGTATGAAGTTAATCAGGCAAAAGGGCCAGAATAATCTCATCGGGGAGAGAAGAACATGCCATCACATGATAATCTAGAAGAGAAAACAGTGGATGATACTTTTGTCTCGAAAGTCCAAACTTTTGAGCAGGTAGAGGTTAATGTTGAGGATGTAGATGCAGGGAAAGTAGATGAAGGAAATGCCAAGGTTGACAATCCTCCGGTTGATTCATTTAATCCTTCGATTCTTGAGAAGGATGCTGAAAAAGAAAAGATGGAGATTAAAGTTGAAGTTAAGTCTGAGGAAAAAGACACTGCAGAGACAGTGAAGGGAAAACAAGTCATTGATGATCCAGAGTTTATTCAAGGTCCGATTAACCTTGCTTGTTTGTCTCCAATTCAAAAGATTCAACTTGCATCATTTGCACAAGAAAAGGCCAATGAGTGATGAACTTATAAGGCACTGAGAGGGGGGCGGGTGAATAAGTGATAATAAAAATAATACAAATCTGAATATCAGTTTCACTAACTTAAAACTCAATAGACATGTAAGAAATAACACCAAGTATGCCATCACCACATAAAGCATAAACCACATGACACAAGAGTTTATACATGGAAAACCCAAATGGGAAAAACCATGGTGGGAGTTAGTACCCACAAGATCCACTAACTGCAGTATAGAGATCTGACCGGTTAAGGTCTACAACACCTGGTTAGGGGCACACCCTGTTAGAAGTGTCTAAGCCCGATTAAGAGTATTCCAAAAAAGCATGTGAGGACCAGCCTTGTTAGGAGCTACCCAAGTAACTGGGATTTGCAAACACAAGCTAATGTGTCACCTGATTAGAGGATTTAATGATCAAAACTATTAGGATCTGACTGCACCCTGTTAGGTGTCACCTTGTAAGAGGATTTTCTTGCTGCAACTGTTAGGAAGACAACATGTACAAATGATCTCAGTATAACACCTTATGTGTCTGATAAGATCCGCTTTAGAATATTACAACATCACAAAGACTTCATCTCTCAACTCCTCTGATCTTCGCACTATCAAAAATACAAAATTTGCTCATCATATATCACACTATCAAGCTCATGTATATATATCCTTTCATACCTCATCACACAATAAAAATGATCATAAGGTCAGCTAGAACCTTATTACAATTCCCTAGGTTCAATGCATCTAGACAATCTTGCATTGTACACTTTAGTTATGTCGGCCACCGACATAACAAATCCAATTCTATGCCGTTTTACCAATCTGAGTGATTTTCATCACTACCAATTGACTATGTTTCTTGATCTCTTCCTTGTTGATCAAATCTCATTCATCTGATCAAATCTGCTTGTGTGGTCATGAATTTACCTTCATCTGATAGTCATCAACATTGCTGCAAAACCACATTCCTTCATCCTTCATGGATTTCATGTACCGATTGTTGGTGTGAGACCCTGTCAGTCATTTTACCGGTTCTAATAAAACCATCTCTGCTTTATTGGTTAGTCTAGCTGGTTGAACTGAAGGACTTAGATGACTCAAAGAAACATAGTTTCCATCAATGACAACATACAAAATACTCAACATACATATACCGATTGTCCAAATGATCAAATGCCAACAGTGAGGATGTTTTGAAATCTCATACAGAGGATAGTATGTTGCTAAACTTGGCAAACAATGGTTTTGAGAAATTAATGCCCTCATTTCAAAAGGATATTTCAGACACTCCATCTGGGCAATTAAAGAGTTTGATTAATTATGTAAATACACATTTTGAGTCTTTTGAAAAGTCTGCCGAGGAGAAAGTCCAAAATGAATTCAATGCAAAGAGACTCTAGAATTTGAAAAAGATGATTGCCAAAGACATAGTCACTTTAGATGCTTGTGTGAAGAGAATGAAAGATGCATTGTCCGAAGGTGGGAACTTATATAAATCATGCTTATCTCTGACCAAGTTCATTGTAGACATTGAGAAGAAGTCTAAGGTACATGAGAATGAGCTTGAACGCATATCTCAATCAGTTGATCCACTATCAGTATCATTGAGTAGTCATGAAAATCAGGTAATATCATTACTTTAGAAGATTAGAAATTAGAATAATGACTGGGAGAATAATTGACAGAGTTGGAGAAATTAGGAGTCTCATTATGCCTAAGCTGTATATTTTGCTGAGTGCTCGCAAGGATACTCAAGATGCTCTGGCCAGCGATGATCCGGAAGATGTAAAAACTGCAGAGGTGCAAGCCTATTTGTTTAGTGGATTCATACCGGTGTTGGAGAATCTACAAAAGGGTTGGGGTAGCCACTTGGACACATTAAAGAATTCATATGCAGACATCTTCGAATTTTTGTAAGCATGTAAGGACTTTGTGTACATATGTAAATAGCATTTTTGGCTTAAATTTTTGGTTTTCGAAATCCTACCTTTGCCATTGATGTCAAAGGGGGAATGTATAGAGGTGAAAAATGTTGATCTTAGGGGGAGTCTTGATTTTTGGGAAGTCTGGCAGTTAGATTATTGTTGCAATGTATATAATTTGGTTTTGGTCCGACACAGTCATTTTCACTAAGTGTTGCCATCAATGCCAAAGGGGGAGATTGTTGGAAAAAGACACTGCATTGATGATCAGATGTTGTCATTGATGACAAATTGAGCTAGATATCCAATCCATAGTTCATGATTTATTCATACGGGTAGATTGATTGAGGTCCAGTGAGGTTCGGTGAGAAGAACATGTCATTCGGCAGAGTGTACAATGTTTTGATTGGCGAATCATTTGTGTTGAGTGTTTGGTGTTGCAGAAATTGGAGACACATTATGGACATGTAATATGCCTTATTCCAGGTTTATGGCCTCCGGTGTTGAGTATTTAGTGAGTTGGAAGATCCGGTAGATAGGTTCTCTGTTAGAACAGTGTTCGTAAGTTGTAACGTGTGGAGATTCTTTGTGTGGATCGTGCAAAGTAATTTTGGTGATTGTTTGTGTGTTAGAGGATGTTATGCCGACATATGGGAAGCATGTGGATAATTTGTTTTGGTCTTCTTGGTTGTTTTGGATCAGATTGGGTGGACTTGGGTAACACATTTCATTTGTGTGTTATGCGGTTTTTGGGCCGACATGAATAAAACCTAAATTGATGTTGCAAATATATTAAAGTGATTGATTTGAACATTTTTGATATGGGTATATATGTGTGATGTGTGTATGAGTGATTGTGCACAATTTCATGTGCGCAATTGAAAGATTTGTGCTTTAGAATACAACACAATATCAGAACATAGTAGTGTTGCAGATCAGCGTATTTTGCACTTAACGAGAACTATTTCAAGCATTTGTAGATGTTGTTTATCAGTTTAGACATTCCAACTATTATTTGTAAGGTAGTGAGATTTCAGGGGTTGTAGCTCTTATTGTAATTTGAGCAGTGAGCTCTAGGCAATGTGCCTGAATGCATGTGCATTCCCCTCATGTAATATTATTATACTTTTAACAAGGTATATTAATATTGTGGGTCTCAAGGTTTTTCCCTTAACCGAGTTTCCACGTAAATTTTTTGGTGTTATGGTGTTACGGTGTTACTGATCTTTGCTTTGTGTTTCTGCACCTTACTTTTATTCTTTTGCATCAAGTGGTTGAAAGAACAGGTTAATAAAGTTAAAAAATGCAGAAAACTGATTCACCCCCTCCTCCTAGTGTTCCTCGATTCAAACATTACATACATGAGTAGCCAAAGCTACAATGAACACATCACCATCTTCCTTCTTGAACTTAGAATTGGAATCAAATTTCTTTTCTTTTTTCCTTCTTTCTTCTTTGCACTCCTTATGAAAGTGTCTAGCTTAATATAGTTTTGACAAATGATTTTGGACTTTCTAGGAGATTTGGATCTCTCCTTGGACTTGGATTTATCATGCTTCTCATTCTTCTTGCCTTTTTATTTAAGGCTTTAATGAATATTTAGGACCTCCTTGGCACTAATGGATACCTTCCTCCTCATTTCTTCATAAAACAAATAACCCACCACATATTTAGTGTTCAAAATAAAAAAAAGTACCATCAATAGCCATAACAAGGGAATCCCACAAATCAAGCAAAGAACAAAGTAAGATTTGGAATTTCTCTTTCTCATCCATCTCGACACCAACAAATTCCTATTGAGCTATCAACATATTAAAATCTTCCAAATGGTATGTAATTTATTCACCCTCTTCCATTCTCAAGGTATACAATTTCTTCCTCAAGAAAATCTTGTTCAGTAAATATTTTGCTTGATATAGTTCACCAAGTTTCTTCCATTGCTTCTTTGTAGAGGAATGTTCATGGACATTAAAATAGTCTTCTAAGCACAATCTAATTAGAACCTTTGCTTTATGGTCCATAACATCATACCGACCAGCCAAAGCATGATCTATAGGTTTAAAGACATTCTAATCAATAGCATCCCATATATTTCGATCTATTAACAAATCTTCCATCTTTAGCTTCCCAATCTCAAAAGTATTTCTAGAAAATTTCTCCACTTCTATTCCCTCCAATGAACTTACCATATAAAAATTCTTACAATAAGATCACAAAGTATCTTGTGCACAAACTCCCACTCAAGGCTGAATTAGTTCAAAAAGCCTGACAACCCACAACTAAAATTAAAAGTGATCAGGCTCTTATACCACTTGTAAGAAATTTAAGGTGATGAAACAATTTCCTACACTAATCTTTAGAGGAGGGTTATGTAATTTATTTTTAGATATTTATGATAATTAAAAAAACTCAACATAAATAAACATAAATAGCATGCATACCACAACTCAATTATTTACATGGGGAAACCTCTTTTAGGAGAAAAACCCCACACTCCAAAAGTTTCCCAATATTGTTCAGAAATCAATAACAAATCACAATATACTTGTTGAACAAATTTCTCATAGGAGTATCATCAATGAAGAGCCATTAAAAACTCAACAACTACCAGACTCTTAAAATACATCACAATACATAGTCATAATACAATGCCCCCATAAAATACGACCATTATATTTTTGACCTAATGATAAATGGTTAATATTTACAATGATAAATTATACATAAAATGTGGATTTTTGGGGTGCAACCCTTGAACCCACACAGGGGCCTACAACCCTTAGACATCCCACCCAAGGGAATCATCGTCAGACCCTGCAAGACTGTGTTCATTTATAAAAAAAACCTTTTATTATTGCAAGGGTGAGATACCATTTTCCTAACAAAAGGAGGCATGTGGTGATTAAGATAATCAAGCTACATGATATGGATATAGAAGTGGAGCAAAATAGGAAAAAGAAGAAACCTATAACCTTGTATGCCACTCAAAAAAATGAGTGGGAAGAAATAATAGCTTAGATAGATACACTATTGGTAAATAAGGATGACATGGAACTCTCCATCATGGATTACCAGACAATGCAAGTCAATTTAGGTAAGCATGCCTAAAGAGAGGATATATCCACTTTTGAAGCTACAACTAGAACAATTAAGTCTAGAATACAAAAGGATCAATAGGTAAAAGAGGAAATCAATGCACAATTAGAACAAATGAAACAATTGATCAGGAATTTAATCACCCATCTAGCCTCTCAAGATGTTGTCCTCGAAGCTCCTACTTTGGTAGCTAAACAAGAAATTGACATGCCTTATGCCATGAAAGATAAAGCTATAGTAATGAATACATAGGCTAGAGAACAACTTAACCAAATAAGGACATTTTTGATAGTTTATGAAGTATATGAAGAAGCCAATAAGGAAGAAGTTGAAATGTCAACTTTGGTAAATTACTTGAAGAAATAGAAGGGTTAGATTCAAAGGAATTGGAGAAGGAAGATATTTTGAGATCTAAGAGAACTTTAACTTTATAGATAAGAGCAAAGAGATTCTATCTTTCCAAAAGGATACTATTGAGCAATATATAACTACAATTTTGAAAGAACACCATGCCTTATATGAAGGATATAGGGATTTTGAGAAGTTTGTGCTGAATAAGATAAGTTTATAAACCTACATTGAGAGTACGTAGAGGTTGGACACAGTAGATATAGCCTTGACTGCCTAGGATTAATTTTGATTCTTCAAAGTAAATTAATCAACAAATTTTGGATGAGTCTATAGAATTGGGAATAGCCAACAAGAAAATTATAAAGACAATAAAGGTGCTTGGAGAAGCAATTGACCATTTCAAGTAGGCCCTTAAATTAGCTAAGTTTAGGGTAGAGTGAGTAGATGCCTTATATGAGAAAGCATTGAGCTATGGCTTGGTTAGTTATAGGAAGTACATGCAAAAGAAAAAGTAGGAATAATTTTGAATTTTGAATTAAGCAGCATATTCTTTGATTCGTTTGACAAGAATATTCTTTATTCTTTTAATATTCATTGGATGGGCGATTAGTGTGAGTGACTTGGTATATTTTGGGCAAATTGGCACTTCCATTGTATATGTTGCATTCATTTACTTCTTTAGTGTGGTCCCCCTCATTCATGTAAGACACAATTATTTCTCTCCTTCAAATTATGGTTTCTCCAATTTGGGCATGACTCTTACTTCTAACACATGGGTTCTTTTACACATGCAATACAAAGCATTGGACTACTCTTTCCAGGGTGAACTAAAGTCTACTATTGATGGTATGAAGTTTTCTTTTGTTGAACTGAAGTCTCTTGGATCACATCTTCTAACTTTGAATGTTAATTGCTAAAATGGAAGATGAAATTGATTGTGGTCGCTTGCATTCTGATCATAACCAAGAGTTAATTAATTTAGGTGGGAAGTCTTATTCCCTCGTGTGTGCGGTTTGTAAAGATAATTTTTAGATTCTTTCTTAAGTTCTGAAGGTTGAAGTTTGGTTGAAGGTTGTAGAGTTATTTCATTTTCCAAGTAATTTCTTGCATTTCTAGGTAGATAGATACTATTTTGAAGATGCAAACTCTCATATTAGTGGAGTTAAGATGGTATTTATTTGTATTTTAGTGATTAATAAAGAAAGCAATATGTAGACTACAAATTTGATGGATGTGTCTTTCACATAAATATTGGTATTCTTCTTTCAAATATGATTTTGTTTATCAAAACCTAGAGAAATCATTTTATTCGTTTAATGTTATTTATTTGAAAATCTAATGTAAACGTGTTTTGGGGGAAATTTGGAATTAGGGTTTCAATTAAAATAATAAAACCACTAACAAGCCAAACTAGCCAAAATATTGAAAGGGGTGAATCCAATAGATCTAGCCACGATCCAAATAAGGAAAGGGCTGAAATTTTGGTTAGATTCACTGGTTATTTTTAGCTACCTTGTTTCTTAGTTGAAATTGGAAGGTAATTGTGAAATTAGGGTAAAACAATGAATAATTGAAGCAAATTGTTGAAAACAGACTGCTACATATATCCCACGAAGCCACAAACTAAGATCTGGGCAAAAGAAGATGTTTAGAACATATATTCCCAAAAGTTTAGCTTAATTTTTCGGGACCAAGTAATACATATTTGCTCTGGTCCTCTGAATTTTTCTCCATCAAAAGTAGAACCTATCCATCATTGTTAGAATCCCCGAGTATAGCTCCTGAACCTGTTTCCTGCACACATAATGAGAGGGAAAGATGTTGTGGATAGGGGTTTGCCTTAGGTCAAACCTCAATTTAGGAATTAACCTTGAAATTGAAATGTAAATTACTACCAAAATGCTTTCATTTTGAGGGAAAGGACAAATTGAAAGTAAAATGCTTGTAATTGAAATGTATACCTTGATGAATTTTTGTTTGATCCTCATGCAAGGGTCTTAGGGCTTTCTTGTAGAATGTATTCAAAGAAGGTTGATCATGGATACCATCTTGAATGCATAAACTTGATTTCACTTCTGCTCCAATTCTTGATGAATGACTAATTGCTTGCTCACTTGAATTGAATTAGGATCTTGATTATTGCCTCTTGAAAAAGTTACATTTTCAAATGAGAGGGGTAGACCTCATTTTATACTTGAGTGTCCAAAAATTAATTGAATTTTTGGAGTAGGTTGACATAGGATTAGATTTCCCACTCATTTGAGATGATCGTTATGGGGACCAAAAATGGGCCCTAATTGAGAGGACTAGGGCACTTGGTCACCTTGGTCTTGAGATAGGACCAAGGCGCCCAATGCCCTGGTCCTGTCAATCAAGACTCAAACTTGGAGGAAAGGCAAAAAAGTAGATGAAAATGTAGGTTTGTGGATGGTCTAAGCAAAATCAAAACAAGCATCAAACATCGAAAGTTGAAGCACCAAGGTGAGGTCTAGGTGAGGATGAAATTGTATGCGGATACAATTTATGACTAATTTTTCTCCACTTTAGCGGGAGTATGAGACTAAGCATACTCATGGTAAAGTACAACATCACATTGAAAAAAATTCACCAAGATATCAAAGAGACAAGACACAACAAGACCCTAGGGACTTTAGGATCTTACTACTCTAATATCAAGATAAAAGGGACAACACATGGAAGGGAAAGAGAGAGAGAGCATGATTGCATTGGCCTAGTAAGATTTTCTTAGTATGAGTCATGAAAAAGAGAAATACCAAATTACAAAGAAAAAGGCTCAGTTTGCAAAGTAACTTGAGTATCAAAAACATGTCATGGTTTGTGCATAAAGTGTAACTTTGAGCGGAATGTATGCCCCCATGTTAAAGAGATTGCATTTGCCTTATGAGGAGAAATTGCTTTAAGGAAGCATACATCCAAAAGACAAACATGTTACAACATTGAGATGACCCCAAGAAAGAACAAATCAAAGGATAATGGTCACAAAATATATAAGAAAAAACACATAAGGGATCCATTAACTCTGGGGTTAGCATGCTACTATGATAAATAATGTATATCAAGAATATTTGTATTGAATTGACCTCATCCCCCAGGGTAGTGTAACTATGAACAAAATGAAAGAAGAGAACAAGAGATAACAAACAAGTGTTTTTTTGAGTCACATGGAAGAGACCAAAAAGAGATCTCAACACTTTGCATCGTCCCCAAGTAGACAACACAAGACACATAAATATAACATATAGAAAAATTGAGATACAAATAGAAGAATGTCACAATGAATTCAACCTCTTTATTACCTTGCACCAACTGAGTAACAAGGGTCATCCAAAGAGAACCTAACATAAAACAAATTTTTTTCAAGCAACACATAACGGGGGAACCACATTACGAACAAGCAAACACACAAAAGAGAATCTATGACACAAATGAAGCTAGTCAAGCATATCATCTGCCTCCCAATATTTCTTAACATCACCTAAGGATGGTGGACAAGATGCAAGAGGAGCCACTTGAAATACAATAGATAGAGCTACTGCAAGTTCCAAACAAGGATGATGCTCTAATGATGAATCTGATACACATTTATGAGTCTTTGTTGCCATTGATGTCAAAGCTATTGTTGGTGGTACGGATAAGTAGTGCTATTTGTCTAGATATACTGTGATGAACTATTGTGCTAGTGAAGGTTCTTGATTGCATCTAGTTGCTGGTCCAAATGACTATGTGATTAACTATTTTCTAGAAAAGAATTAGCAAATTGATGGTGTGCCTTCTGATTTAGGATGATATAAAGTGGTTCTATAAGTTTAATGTTCCTTGTTTGGTCTAGAAGCTATGATGATTGTTCTGATGAACAATACTGTTGCCCAAAATTTGTGTCTACACTAGATATGTCTTAGATGGTCATGTTTACTATTGCAAAATGATCGTTTTGCCCGATTTCAATTTTTTAGTTGTTTAATTGGTTGGTTCATGAGTGACATTGTTGTCTATCAACTTTGGTGTTGATTCTAGGAGTATGCAAAGGAATATGTTGCTTTCCTTATCCTAATATTGTTTCAAGAATGTTATAGGTCAATCATTATTATTCCTAAGATGTTGTTCTTCATTTGTGGCGAACCACTTATTTTGTTTTTGGGTTCGGGTTAAGATACTTTGAAGTTTGCAGACCCGTTTGTACCGACTTATGTGTTTTGGTTTGAGTGGTTGCATGTAAATTCTCTTGGTGATATTTGGAAGGTGTGTTGACTTGGTGTGAATCCTCATATTCCTCTTTTACCTTCCCAATAATATATTTTGGGTTGTTATTATGTACACATTACATTCTCTCTTTGGCCGACCTAGTAGAGAATATTATTGATCCAAATGATATATAATGGGAAGATCAATTGTATTTGCTATGCGACAGAGTGCGTGTGAATGACATGTATATGAAAGTGCAAATGCAATGCAAGGTTGAAGTGAACTAGAGGTTCAAAAGTATTGCAACACACATAAGGGTATGTGTAGGATCATGGTGGGCCAAACAGGCCCTTAAGTGGCAATGAAAATCACAAAAAACAGAGTTAGGTAACTTGATGTAAAAATTTGAATAAGTTGCCAATATTATTTCAAAAATATGTAACAATAGAATCTATAACAAATTAAATGTAGCTTCTAAGGTACTAGTTGTTTTCTAAAAAAATAAATCTATTTGACAAAAAATTAAAATTTCAATGCAATAGTACTAAAATATCAACAAAAAGATAAGAAGCAAGCGTCTGTCTGACTACCCTAACCACAATTAAATCATAATATTTTTTAATTAAATTTTAGATATAAGTAGAACTTATGTCCAGATGTGACACAAATTTTTTTTTTGAAATAAATAATTAATTATGATTTTTTTACTACTTTTTAAAAGTATAAAAACTCGTATGTCTAACCACCATAACTTGGTCAAAACTTTATGAAATTCATTTTTTTTCTTTTAATCTTATAGTATATGAAGCATAGAATCTGACACATGTTTCAGATTCAAATGTGACACCGTTTGAAAGTTATAGATATTTTTCAATCAGCCTATCAATTAGGACTTTAGTCAGACTATCACCACTTTTTGGCCCCTCATGATCCTATACATACCCATAAATGAATATGAAGCTGTGAACTATTATCCACATTTTGTTAGATGCTATTTCTTATACAATTCAATCTATTTCTCTTATTCTATTTGGATAATTTTATGTATCTTACCTTGGAGAAGTGATCTTCTGTTGAGCAAGTCTCTCTTTTGTATCTTGCCTAATGTTGTGCACCTTAGTCTACAAGTCCAAAGTAGTGAGATATTTGGCCAATGGCCACAAATATTGTAAATAGTTTATATATAAATATATAGTGAGTTTGATTCTCATCGTGGTTTTTCCCAATTTGGGTTTTCCACGTAAAAATCTTAGTGTCCTTGTGTGAATACTTTTGCTGTTACAATTGTTTTATTTCATGCACTTTGGTTTGAATGGATATAATCAATTTAATTCAGTCAAGTTTTAGCATATGCTAATTCACCCCCCTCTTAGCATCCTACAGTGTTGAACAATTGATATCAAAGCACTCGTTTCTAAAAAGATAGCTTAACTATTGAGGTAGATTTGAGATTTTGAACATTGTGTTGGAAGATGAATTGAATGATATGGATGTCGTAGATTAGAATGGTTGGTACAATGTTGATGGATTTGTAGACATGAAAGGGGAATTGAAATCTGCATTGGCAGCCCCAGATGATAGTAGAAAGAAGCATGAAAAGCTAGTTGAAACTATTGCTTTCTTAAGGAGCCTGCTTGATAAGGGAAAGCAAGTTATTGATGAATTTGAGACAAAGCTTGATGAGAAGACTAAGGAATGTTAAAGACTTGAAGAAGAAGTAACCAAACTCAAGAAGGAATTGAAAGATGCAAATAATTATATTGACAATGAGATGAAATTAAAAGGTGGAAGTGAAGTGCTAGATGTTGTACTAAATTCTCAGAAACAAAGTAAGGACAAAGGTGGACTTGAATTTGAAGAAGGTGGATGTTCAAAGAGATAAGGAAAAGACAAGATAAAAAATAGTTTGAAGAAATTTTATAGAGATCAAAACAATTTCATTCCAAACTGAAGCTTCAAAAAATCAAAGAATGTCCAAAGACCTCTTGTTCTTTCCAAGTATTCATCTTTCAATGAAAACCGTTTTTCATGCAATAGATTTGGGCATAAGGCTGGTGAATGCAGAAATCATATCAACAATCAATCTTTTAATGGAAATTGTCACTACTGTAATAATTTGGTCATAAAGTAACTGAGTGCAGAAGTAGATTAAATTCAGGTTTTGGCAAAAGTGTTTAGTATTTCAATGGATATTGTTTTGCATGTAATGTATATGGGCAAAAAGTTGTTGAATGGAAGGTAAATAAGAATCTTGGAAGAAGTAGAAGTGGCAAAGTGAATGAAAGAAAATCTTAGAAATGTTTGATATGTTACAATTGAAACAAAATGGGACACATTGCAAGACATTGCAGAAGTAGAATTGAGAAACCCAATGGTTTGGAAGAGAAAATTGATGTCAGTGAAGAGAAGGAAAAAATGAAGATGACATGGGTGAAGAAATTAGATGATAAGATTGAAGAAAAGAATGAAGATGGATCCACACCCTCCATGGGTGTTGATCCTTCTTCTGGTAACTAGGTCAGACAATACTGTTTGAGGGGGAGAGCTCAACAATAATATTTTGTCCCCTCTTGGCTTGATGTCGAGTTGCGCTAAGCATGTTAGTCATTAGAAAGGTATTTTGGGTAGTTTTCAAGTGAGTTTGGTGGTTCAAAACGTTTGTGTGGTTTCGAACATAATGCAATGAAGGAGAGATATGAAAATTTATATATAAAAAAATCAATAAGATATAAGAAAAGACAAAAGTAATGAAATAACTAAGAATTTTTTTGTCATGATAGTTTATAAAGTAGTGTGAGCATAATGATATTTATCTAATAATTCAATTATGTTCGATTCCAATAAATTAAGTTTCACAAATATCCAATTATAATCTTAGAAGTATTTGAATGTGAGGATGCAACAAATGTTTGAGTGAAGTGTGTTTTTTCTCTCCTTTTGAAGATGAAGAAATATAATGAAGAGAAAAGAAGGCTATGTTTTCTTTTATTATTTTTTCCAATACTTCTAATTTTTTCAAGGCTTAGTTTCTATATGTTAAGTTTTTCCATAAAAAAGTATCAAGTCTTACTAGAATTACTCTTAGTTACAGAACAATAGGAGGTTGTTTGGTTATGTAAGTGGCTATATATTAGCCATGTATTGAGTGTTGAAAGTAGAGCACCGTATTGTTTGATTTAATTATTTTAGCTTCTTCTTATTACTTATCATATATTCTTTTAAATTTGCAAGAGGATTGAGTAGATTTTGTATCTATCATTATATATATATTTTTTGTTTACAATTATAAGAATTGATGAATATGCTTAAATCTTGAATTAAGGAGTACATTTAATAGAACTAATATATATATATATATATATATATATATATATATATATATATATAATGGGCCGAAGCCAATAAGGTGTACATACCCTACCCCTTTTGTGGGATTTGAACTCATGGCCTCTATTTCAAGAGTACAAGTTCTCCACCACTAGGCCAACTCAAGTTGTACACAGAACTAACTTATATTATTCCTTAATGGGAAGGGAAAAAAAAAGTGAAAAAAATGACCTCTTATAGAATTCCTAGGGCATAAACTTAAATTCTGATTTAGAATGAAAATTATATACTGAGAATTCTTTTAGCTAGAGTAACGAATTCAACTTAGAAATAGAGTCAGTCGTCAATTAAAAAAGAATCTCTTGGTACAAGAGAAGATAGTTATGGTTGTAGTTGCAATCCTTTGAATTCAATGATTGTATCAAATAAATATTTAAACTTAAATCATATTATTTTTTTAAAAATAAAAGAAATAAAAATTTATGAAACACAAAAAGAATTACAAAACAAGACCGATCAGCCCAATAGAAAACAAAACATTATACAACCCCTATCCACAATATTACAGCCCGTGATCAAGAACCAAATGTTATTGAAATTATGTCATAATCTCATATATGAAAAATAGATGTTGATGATCCAATTGCTTGATACAGTTTGTTACACCGCGCACCCTTAGACGTGACCTCAGTATATTCACAGCTTACTTTTAGCAGCAAACTCGAAAGTACATGTATGGGCTGCAACTTTTTGGTATACGATTACGTTGTTGGTGGTATTAAAAAAAACATTAATATATATATTGGTAACCTGCTCCATGTGAGAAATTGAGGAGCCTGCACAGGCAGTGCGGTGCCATTCGCTCGTGGGAAAGGGACGGTGCGGAACATAAGATTCCATCTGTCACAACAGACGAATCGTGGGAAATTGGTGAGGCAAAATATATACAGACTTTTCCCCCCAAGAAAAGTGGAGCAGCAATCTGCCTTTCTGGATCTACATAGTGATGGATCTTGATATGAGTTTTTCTGCAATAGGCATTGCAATCTTATTGTTTACTGTGTCGCTGTCCTCTCTATTGGGATGGGCGAGGAAAAACAATGGCAGATTGTCTTTGCCAGGACCAGTTCCGCTGCCCATCATAGGAAACCTCCATCAGTTAGGAGCTCTTCCTCACCGTGGTCTGCAGAGGCTAGCTGAGAAACATGGGTCATTAATGTTGGTAAAGATGGGTTCTGTTCCCGTCGTGGTTGCGTCTTCTTCTCACGTGGCGAAGCATTTTCTGAAAACCCAGGACATGAATTTTGCCAACAGGCCGTCTATTGCCGCTGCCAAAGACTTGTTTTACAATCACAGGGACATTTTGTTTGCTCCCTACGGGGATCATTGGCGAAACATGAGAAAAATATGCATAGTGGAGCTGCTGAGTGCTAAGAGAATCGAGTCGTTCAAAGGTGTGAGGGAGGAAGCGGCGCTGGCAACGGTCGGATCGATCTGGGAGAAGAGCGAGGAGGGCAGAGTGGGCGTAAATGTGAGCGAGAGCGTTGCCTGCTACACCTCCGACTTGACATGGCGGATGTTGACGGGCAGGACAAATGCCGACCGTCTCTCCAGTGGCACGGCGTTCGAGGATATGATTATGGAGGTTAAGTTGCTGGGAGCTTTGAATATTGGTGACCTCATTCCTTGTTTGGAGTGGCTGGACTTGCAGGGGCTGAGGCGACGCATGAAGAATCTTCACCAGCGTTTGGATGCCGTGTTCGGCAACATAATAGATGAACATGTGGAGCGCAAGAGGAGGTGCAGCGTGAAGGAGGAAGATGAGCGACAGAAGGATTTGGTTGACGTGCTTGTGGACATGGAAATCACATTAGAAGATAAAAAGGCAATGATATTTGTAAGTCGAGGATGAATTTTGCGGAAAGTAAATCAGTTGGATTAGATCCATAATTTTTTTTATAATTTTGTATAGTCCAATTTTAATGATTGCATCACATTCTATTTACATGAGATATTTTATGCATGTGTATATAGGTAATGTTTGCTGCTGCAATAATACATCAACAATTGCATTGGAATGGGCAATGAGTGAATTATTGAGAAATCCAAGTGTGATGAAGAAATTGCAAGAAGAAATTAATTTTGTAGTAAAACAAGATGAGAAGATAATAAATTCTCATATTTTAAATATGGAATATTTGCATTGTGTGGTGAAAGAGACATTAAGATTATATCCACCAGCCCCCTTGCTCATGGTTCATGAATCTATAGAAGCTTGTATTGTGGAAGGATCTGATCATGACTACTTGATACTAGCAAAAACAAGGCTTATAGTTAATGCTTGGGCTATAGGAAGAGATCCAAGAGTATGGGAAGACCCCTTGGAATTTAAGCCTGAGAGATTTATGGGTAAATTTTTTGAAATAACCAAAGATTTGGAATTAAGCATGATTCCTTTTGGGGCAGGAAGGAGAGGTTGCCCTGGTGCTTCCATGGGCATTGCCATTGTTGACGTTGCATTAGTACATCTCTTTCGCTACTTTGATTGGAGAAGCGAAGTTGATATAGATATGAATGAATCTTTTGAAACAACCATTCCTAGAAAAGAGCATCTATTTGCTATTCCAACTTGGAGGTTAAATTTAAATCCACTTTCTTCCCTCAATATATAATTACTATAAAAATGTTTATAGTACCCTTTTGCTAAAATTTATGTAAACCATGAATTTTATAAATAAATATTCATCTCATTATGAAATGAATAAAAACTAATATTGTAATGTATTGCAACATGTTATGAATCAAATTATTTCAAATAAATTAGTACATTATTATACTTGTTTTACCTAATATTGTACACGATTCAACACATAATAGATTATCTCTTTTAAAGCATGTTTTATTTGAAAAAGATTAAATCGGGAGAGAGCCCAAACCTAGATACAAAACAGGGTGGACCTCACAAGTAGTGAGCCCGCCAACACCTATAAAGAGGAAACCCCTTCATAAAAAGAGAGGCTTTTGAATGGAGCACCCAACCAATGGGGACAAAGATCTTGATACCTCAAAAGGCTTACAATTTCAGAATAGAGGGGCTTAGGAAAGCACCTAGAACCATAACCCAGACAAAAAACCTTGCACTGGCCAAATAGTCAAGGAAACAAGAAAACAACAAGCGAGTTTTGAAAGTCATCCCACAACCTTTTGCTTGAAGGACCGCCTTGAGTAGAGACTTTCTCAACAATGGATGGAGACCATAAGGATCAGGGGGCATCCAAAAAACTTATCATTGCAAAAAAACTAGTCCCCAAAAAATAATTGTCAAACAAAATAACAAAGCACTATGTCTAAACCAAAGGGCTCACAGGGTTTTGACAGGAATCCCTAAACATGCAGCAAATCACCTCAATAGGTTCGTTAGCAGTAGAGCCTCTGAGAGACAACAAACCACCAGAAAGGCCCCTCACTATCCAGTGAACAGGAGCATTGAAGCAAATCCCACTTAGAGAGTAATCATGAGGGCAAGGAATAGGGAAAGTAGATGTAAAAATCCTAGAGGACAACATCCACCAAAAGAAGTCTGCAATCATCACAGAAGTGGGCATAAGGGAGGCACAACACTCTCTAGTTAAGTGCTTGTAGGGTAACTAGCCCTCATTTTGCGTCCAAGACCCATCCACAAACAATGGAAAAACATAACAACCAAGGAGAAAAAAATCATCCACATAAGAAGACACAACCTCAGAACATCCCTTGTACCCTCCATCCGTAGTTATCCTTAAGGTCTAAACCCCAACAAGCCCCCTAAATACACCTCAATAAGAACATAGGCCAGGTTGATGTCTGACCTTCCAAACAACCTCAGGAGGAGCAGGGGAAAAAGAAAACATAAAAACCACCTCTATAGGAGTTGTGTAATCACATCCCACCATTGAAACCTTAACGTTGAGGCCATAAACAATGAACCCAAGAAAATAAATGAAGAAAACAATCTCCACAAGGCCACTACAAACACTAGTACCCACAATACATCGCCTTTCACCAATAGTCAACCTCGCCCTACACCCTCCTTAGCATGGATGACAAAATTTGTAGCTTTTAAATCATGTTTATTAAAAAATCTTATTGTTATTTTTTTCTTCTTTTATTATTAAATGATAGGATATCAATATAATTGAATAATATTAACTAGACATATTTTTCAACTACTTAATACTTTAAATTAACACATATATTGTAAATTAATATTTTCTAGACATATAATATTTTTCTTTTGTATGCTAATTTTGATTATTGTTCTAGATCCTTTATAATCTAGAATTTGCATTATTTTTGTTATATTACTAAATTTTAACACAAAAGGGATAAAAATTTATTAATCACAAATCAAAGTCACAAAGCAAGAATGACCAACAACCCTGCAAAGAACAATGAATTACTCATTCCCATCCTCTGCAATTAATTTCTCTAACAAATGAGATAAATCCAAAGGTAAATGTCCATGGTATCTACAATATTCCAACCATGCATTCCATCAAATGCCCATTTTGCTAGACAATCTACTACTCAATTCCACTCTCTATGAATATGACAAAAAGTAACAGATTCTAAAGGCCTATTCAAACTTAGAATCTATCAGATAACCATAGCTAAATCTCAATTAGTACCATCCAAATGTTGCTCACTCAACATATTCACCACCACTTATGAATTAGACTCATAAATATTCCTTGTCCAACCAGGATCACAACCTCTCTCCATGGCATACAAGATGGTGAGAGCCTCCATGAAATTATTCATATGGAAACCTATATAAATGGAAATGGAAAATTGAACATCACCATAACTATTTCTACCAATACCACCTATAACTACATGACTATGATTCCTCAAGAAGATCCATCAACATTTATCTTCAAAAATTCTTAAGGAAGAGGAAGCCATCTCTCCACATGATCAATCTTCCTCTTAGATTGTCTACATCTATTTCTCTTAACATGCTTACATCTCACACTAGTAGAAGTTCCAATTCCTTGAGTAGAAAATCTCAATCTTTAAAAAATACAAACATCACTAGGATCCATTGCACCAGAAAGATCATACTTAGCCAAGACTATTTTCTAAAGTGTATGAATAATTTTTAACCATAATTGTTGAAAAACCAATTTTTGCATCCTAAAAGATTCTACGATTCAGTTCTAGCCAAAGTTTCCATATAACGAAAGAAGGCCCAATAAACCAAGCAACCTAAAGAAAATAGGTCTTAGTTATAGGTAAACCCAAACTGTCCTAAAACTCAGTCAACAAGGAAGCATGCACACAAGCCCGATTCCAAACTTCTCACTAGAGATGTGAAATATTCCTAGAGAAAGAACACTGAAAGAAAAGGTGAGAAGTAATCATTACTAAGAGACAACACAGAATTAGGAGGTCCTTCAAATTTGTGCTTGCATAAATTATCCTAAGTATGATATATTTTTTGAACAACCAAACACAAGAAGAAATTGCACTTGGGCTAAGAAAATTTGTTCTCCTCTTGTTTCCACCATCAAACCCCCAATCTCCTAGACATCTGCTTATCAGGTTCCAAGTACCTCAAAGCCACTGAGTACTTACCAGTCGAATCCTTAGGATATTCATTCTTGTAAGGGAATTTCACTCCCTACTATGAATAATCTAAGCTAACTCTTGTTGAGCTCACTTTGTCTCTCCAAGAGGCCATTTTTGGGGGTCCTTCCATATGTCAACCTCTATTAGGCCCAAATGTTGAACAATCTTATAATCAACCATTGTACGCCATATAGATGCAATAAAGCTATCACAAAGGGACTTTAAGTGCATATACAATGAAGGGATTAGAGGGTGGTCATCCTAGGAATCAAACCAAAACAGAGCTTCTAAGATCTTATTATAGATTCAAAAAATACCCTATTTAATTAATAAATTAACCTTGATAAATAACTAATTATCAACAAAATTCATAAATAATTCATCCAAGATGAAAATGTCAAAATAGAATTGAATATTAATAAGAATCCACAAACCTATTTTATTTTTAATTAAAAGATAGAATATTTATATAATATCCTTCTCTTTTTTTATGAACTAATTTTAAGTGATATATATTATTTGAAGGTGTTTAAGAATTTAATATTTAATAAGAGATCCTTATTTTATCTTCCTAATAATCAACATTAAATTTTTAGAGGGCTTGAATTATACTAAAAGATGATAATTTTTTCTAAAGAGTGCAAATTTCAAGACTAAAAATGGGGTGCTATTTCAAAATAACATTGATGAAATCTATTTGAGGTTCTTAAAGCAATAAGGGGCCAAACAAACTCAAGGAATTTCATGGGAAAGTTGGAATAGGCCATAGGTCAAGATACTTAACACCCCATTAGATACTTAAATCTAGGTACTATTGACCTCACATTTTTAGAGATACACACCACCATGTGAGACATTTCCACATTTGTCAAACTGTTGCCTCATGAGAATGTAAATCTACAATGTCTTTAGGTAAGGCCTTTTTCTTAATGGGCTTTAGATATCTTTGGTGTGAATAATCGCAACTCATCTATAGGCCACAAATTCATCCTCACAATAACCAACTACTAAACGAGATAGAAAAAAGACTAGGCTTGTAAGAATTGTTTGATTGATGTTTTAATTAAGTTTCTTGAAGTGTGTATCATAACTAAGTTTGGGATGCCTTTTGCTCTAGGATTTGATAACGACCATACTTATAGTTAACTTATAGTTTTCTTTTAATTACTATCCGCAAGGGAATGTGGTAGCTAAATCAACCAGCAAGAACTTCTTAGATTTCATCAAACAATTGTTAGAAAATAATTTTGGGGATTGGGATAAATAGTTGAAATGTGCCTTATGGGAAGATAGGATTAGTGTTAAAGCCTACCTTGGGACATCCCCATAGTATTTGGTAAATGGTTAAAACCTAATTTTACTTTCAAGGAATAATGGCTCCAAAAGATTATTTCATGTCTAATTCAACTCCACTTCTTAGTTAAAAGTAGTAAAATAGGTGTCCTAGTGCAATCTCAATAGTGAAAATAGCCATGGAAGAACTAGGAAAATCTCAACTTTCTATTCCTATGGAATCATGCTTAATTTTGGATATCCAATTATATCAAATATTTTACCCATAAAT
Source organism: Cryptomeria japonica (assembly GCF_030272615.1). Taxonomy (NCBI): domain Eukaryota; kingdom Viridiplantae; phylum Streptophyta; class Pinopsida; order Cupressales; family Cupressaceae; genus Cryptomeria; species Cryptomeria japonica. The sequence goes on from NC_081414.1 coordinate 267,254,199, forward strand.
ATTCCAAAGTGAAATTCAAGGGATCTTCCCATAATATTAGATCTCTTCCTATTGCCTAAGCATTAATGATAATATTGTATTTGGTTCTATCAAGTAGGTATGATGAAGTCCTTCCATAATACTTGCTTCTATATATTCATAGGGCATGAGAAATTGTAGTATCAAATATAATCTTAATATCCCCTTCACCATACTACAAATTATTCATGTTTGCAATACGAGAACATATCATTTTTCTCATCTTTTCTAGCCATAAATGAGTTGTTTCTTGTAATTTCTTTGTCATGCATGAATTTCTTAATAGCTCACTTATTGAAAGATTGGACTACACCTAATCAACTTCAATGATTTGTCATAGGACAAAAGTAGTATCAATCAATAATGGTCCAACTAATTTAATTATAATAAAAACACAACAATACAATAGAATACCTCATTATTTTGTCTTTATGTTTAAACCAAGTCCCAGATTAAATTTGAGGATGTACCTTTAAAAAATTATTTAATAATAATAAAAAACTACATAACCATTATTCATCTTGGAAAAGACAATACAATTTTATATAATCTCAATGCAAAGCCAAGCCAAATAATTAAGCTCGATGAAATAAAAATCTAGAGCTTAGTGCATATAGTAACTAATTTTATTACATATGATAAAATATTATCATAATGTATATTTTAGAGGTTAAATCCGGGGTCAAGTTATTTAATCAATATGTCAATTAACTTCTATTTTTCGAGGAAATTTGATGGTGTCGTTTCATCTGTCTTTTATATCGATTTCTTAAAAAAATATAAAAGGTGCTCGATTATCAAAGATGCTCTTATAGCTTTCAATAATATAAAATTATTATTTGCTCAGCATTTGTAATCACCGTACCAATATTGGAGTATTTTTTTTGAGGCCTGGTATTTAATAGAATTTAAAAAGTACACTATGATTCACGAGCTGCTATTAAAAATACGGTCAATTTCAGAACTTCAATTTTATAAAAGAAGGATTCAGATCCCCTTAATTTAATCGCACTCCGTCTCAATTGATTACATTTTCTTGATAGAACAAAAATTACTATGGTTATTTGTCTATATCGAGACATTTTCCCCAATGACAAGCTAATGACATCTGCGGAGGTGGGAAATGGGCGAGGCTGCATAAACAGTGCGATCCATGTGGGAAATTGGTGAGGCTACAGCTGCTTTAAATATATACATAACGACTTCTCTCCCTAGCAAAATGAAGAAGCAATCTCTCTTTCTGGTTTTGCATGGTAATGGATCTCAATATGAGTGTACTTTCTGCAATAGGCATTGCAATCTTATTGTTTGCTGTGTCGCTGTCCCTTCTGTTGGGATGGGCGAGGAAAAACAATGGCAGATTGTCTTTGCCAGGACCATTTGCGCTGCCCATCATAGGAAACCTCCATCAGTTGGGAGCTCTTCCTCACCGCAGTCTGCAGCGGCTGGCTGAGAAACATGGGCCGATAATGATGGTCAAGTTTGGTTCTGTTCCCGTGGTGGTTGCATCTTCTTCTGAGGCGGCCAAGCAGTTTCTGAAAACCCACGACTTGAATTTCGCCAACAGGCCATCTATTGGAGCTGCCAAATACTTGTTTTACAATCACAAGGATATCGTGTTCGCTCCCTACGGGGATTATTGGCGAAACATGAGAAAGATATGCATAGTGGAGCTGCTGAGTGCTAAGCGAATCGAGTCGTTCAAAGGCGTGATGGAGGAAGAGGCGCTGGCGATGGTCCGATCGATCTGGGAGAAGAGCGAGGAGGGCAGAGTAGGCGTGGATGTGAGCGAGAGCGTTGCCCGCTACACCTCCGACTTTACATGGCGGATGTTGACGGGCAGGATAAATGCCGACCGCCACTCCGGCGGCACGGCGTTCGAGAAAATGATTAAGGAGGCTGCGGAGTTGGCAGGACTGGTTAATATTGGCGACCTCATTCCTTGTTTGGAGTGGCTGGACTTGCAGGGGCTAAGGCGACGAATGAAGAATATCCACCATCGGTTGGACGCCGATTTCGGCAAAATAATTGATGAACATGCGGAGCGCAAGGGGAGGCGCACTGCAGAGGATTTGGTTGATGTGCTCGCGGACATGGAAATCACAGTGGAAGATAAGAAGGCTATCCTCATGGTAAGTCATTCTGTACGATTGTACGATGGTTATAAGTATGTAATTGTATAGTTTTTTTTCACTTATATTTTTAGGTTTAAAAATGTTAAGCATTTAGAGTTAACTGATATTTTTCAGGTTTAATATGTTGCTTAAGGTGTGTGGTCACATTAAGAATAGATTTGTTAAACACTCAGAGTTGACTAGCATTCACTAAGCTTAATATGTTGCTTAGTGTGTGTGGTTTAAGACTGGCCGTTTTTGAGTCATATCTATTGATCTATATTTCATGAGTAAGTGGTTTACAAGAATCTATTTTTCTTGAGAATGAATGGTACAATTAGCACTCATTGCATTTAGGTGATGTGTGACCTCCCATAAAGGTCCAATGCTTCACCTTGTGAGCATCACTTAGATGTCATGAGTTTTAAGTATACCATTAGTTCATATAAGAGTTAGGTTCTTATGAACCACTAATAAAATATGGGTCAATGAGTTTCACCAATTATACAGTTGAGTTGAATCTTAATAGCAATATCATAATCACAATGTCGAAATTTTGTAGAACACCATCGTGTGTGTGTCCCCTAACCAAATTCTGTCCATCGATTATCTGTTTGATTGCCTTCCTTGTTATTTCGTCCCCTGCTTTGAGCAAACGACATAGTTGTTGATCAATCGACTCCTCAATACCCCTGCAAGTTACACCAAAATACTTCTTGTTCGCCATGCCATTGTGGCCACATCAATGCTAATTTTATAGCCAAAAAACCGATACGAGCACCCAAAGATCTCAATGGATGATTGCGAATGGACAACATACCACATGGAAATCCAACACAAACACAAAAGATGTAGTATGATGCAGGGAAAAGATTCACCAGCATATCGAATAGTAGCCACGGAAGGACCACAAACCTGAGGAACCCAAAATAATCAGGGAAAGGTCCAAGTTGGGGACCACAATCTCCTAATCCTGACTCGACAGCTACTCAGCATTCACCAAATCTGTCTGTCCCTCCCAACAGTCAAGAGAGTCACCAACATGCTCAGAAATTTCTTGAATGACACCTTTATTGACAAGGAAATCCGCCACTTTGTTGTCTTCCTTGTATACATGCTTAATCGAATAATCTGAGAAGTTGTTCAGACACTCCCTAATTTGGCTGATCTAACCCCTAAGATTCCAATTTGAGATTGCTTTTTCTTTAACAATGCTAATGACGATCCGAGAATCACCTTCAATGTCCACTCCATCGATACCTCTGGATCTACATATGCAAAGATCTCTTGCTAAAGCTTCACACTCGGCCTCATTATTTGTTCCGATGCGAATATTTCTCAATAGAGTCCAAATGACCATACCATTTGCATCTTTGAGAAAGCAGCCGACCCCAGTCGGCCCCAAATTGCCTTCGTAACGTCATTGAAGTTTAATTGAAGCCTCTTGACTGGGGGGCTTTCCATTTCACTAACTTTTGGTCCTTCTGATTGTTAATTGACAACCCTTTAGGCACCAATAAACCAGGCTATTTACTAAGAATAATATTGTCCAAAGAGGTGAAATCTCTTTGATTTCTAAGCTTAGTCTTAGCATTCATGAGTTCCCTTAGTCCATCTTCAATCTTCTAGTTAACAAGTCCAACGTCTCTCTCTTCATTGCACAATATTCTCATGTTACACTCCTTCCAAATAAGCCAAGCAATCATTGAAGGAGTCTCAATCCACAAATCAGCCCAGGGAGAGTGAGAATGTAGTCTTAGCCAACAATTATTTAGATCTAGTATGTCACGTGGTCTTGGGCCAATCTATCCGAGTCTTTCCTGAATCTAATCTTAGAAATTACCTCACAAAGGGACAAGCATGTGGTTTACCATTTTCTCATCCTCTTTACATAAAATACATCTACTCGGTCTTATAGGAATACCTATCATCCTTAAGCAATTCCTATTCAGAATGTGCTTAGGAAGTGTCATCCATAGAAAGGAACTCGCCTTAGCTAAATATTCCATATTCTTGGAGCCTCCCCAAAATATGTAGTCCGAGACTGAGTTGAGAAAGACTCTTCAGTTCTCTAGTTCGGTTTGAAAGACATTTTTGAACTCCATCAATAGCAGAAGATCACTAATATTTATTTAGCTGTAAGAGGCTCTAGAACCAGAAGGTATGGTGACAATGTAATCTACAACTCTTTGAACCAAATCTAGCCTTCAAGAGCTTCACCTCCTCTGTAACTCCAACCACCTCCTTCATGGGGACAAAGAAGTCCCACGAGTCCTCCCAAAAATCAGCCATCCTCTTGTTGTTAACCTCCCATGACATTTTCTCTGTAACACTCCATTATAAATCTCCTAACAACTGAGCCTCCACCTAGATTAAGAAAAGTTAGAATCCTGCTAAGATCATTGTTATCCAAGCACTTACTTTGTAGGATCCTACATCACAACCTCTATGACTCTTTATACATTTTCCAAATAAATTTTGCCCCTAAGGCTAAATTATGCCCTTTCATTTTTCTTAGATTGGTACCCCCATCCTCCTTTGTAGTACATGTTGTATCCAAACCAATCAAGGGAATCTTCCTAATCTCCTTTGCACCTTCCAACTGGAACTTCTTAAGAACACTCTCCAGTGAACACATGGCCTTATTTATCTATTGGAAACAAGACATAATAAAGGTTGGGATAGCAACCAAGACTGTCTTAACCATGGTGATTCTCCCAGCCAGAGTAAGGCATTTAGCCTTCTAAGAAGAAGCCTAGTCATGACATTTCAGGACCACCTCCTACTAAAGTTGGGAGCGGCACACATCCCAAAATAATGGAACTCCAAGGTATTTGGAGGGAAGAGAGCCTATGTTGAAGCCTAAGAAGTCATCAATGCATCTTTGAACCATGTGCTTGTAGATGAAGAAAAAAATCTCTAATTTGTCAATGTTCAAATACTACCCAAAGACTCGGATATTACGGTCCAAAACTTCTTTAATGCCTTCTGCCACTTTCATCGTTGCCTCCCCAAGTAGAGTCATATCATCGGCGAATTGGATGTAAGTAAACTTCTCTACCTCCAAAAAAACACACACCCCTTTCCACCTCGTCCAAAGTTTGCTACTTCGTGAAATTTTTGCCCATGGCTTTGGCCATGATCACAAAGAGCGTCAGGGATTAAGGATCCACTTGGCGGAGATCATAAGTGGATTAAAAAAAATCCACATAAAGACCCATTTACTAAAATGAAAAAATGCATGAAAGAAACACACAAAAATATGTAATCCAGCAAGGATTCATCAAAGCCAAATCTCTTTATTATTTGCACCAGGAAACGCCACCATACTCTGTCATATGCTTTGCTCACATCGAGCCTAATTAATAGCTTGCAACTTTTGGTTTGTCATTGAGTGAATGGTTTCATTAGAATGAGGAGAACGATTGTGTTGTTAATGTCTTTAAAAAAATTCTTTTTCCTGAAGTCCTCCACTAGTTCCTGCACATCCATGCACAAGAAGTGCGAACACTTTTAGACGAAAAGTGTCAGAAAGCCATTTGGGCTAGGAGCCTTGTCCGGATACAGTGAGGAATGGAGTCCAAAACTCCGTCCATTTTAATAGTCTCAAAAGTCTTGTCAGGAGCAAAAAGCGCTTTGAAAAAATCTAACCACTTCCATTTCGATTTCTTCGACATTGCCAACCATCAAACCATCTTATCTCTCAATATCCTTTACACAGTTACAGCCTCTCTTCACCTTGTTGACATGTGACAATTTTTGTTTTGGTAACCTATAGAAAACCATGATTCTTTGGCTTTGTCATGCAAAAAAATCTCCTCACAGGCTAATAACTTTGAGTGCTCCATTTTCGATTTCCTTTCAAATTCGAAATCCTCAACAAACATCCCAAGTCTGATAACTTTCTCATTTAAGTCATTTAACTCGTTCTCAACCCTTTACTTATCTTTAAATAAAGTGGAGTTTTTTTTTGTTTTTTGTTTTGGTAAAATTGATAACTTACAATCCTTCTAATGCCCCTTCACTCAGCTACCAACCTTCCAACATCTCAAGAAAATCCTAATCCCTAAACCACATACTTTCAAATTTAAAATAGCTTTTTGCTAGTGCAGTTGAAGGAACAATCTCCATTATAACCGAGAAGTGATTAGATGTTGAGATGGCCTCCACCTTTAAATATAGTATAAGACCTAAATACAACCAATCGAGTGATTCAAGAAATAGATCAAGCCTTTCAGATATAGAAGTAAAGCCAACTTGTCTATTTGTCCAAGAATAGAGACCATTCTTCAAAGGGAAGTCGCATAAACCTGCATCCTCTGGAATTGAAGTTCATGATCACTCAATTAATCCTATTCAAGTTGCCACTCTTCTCCCCTATATCAAGAATGACATAGAAATATTCTCCAAGCAATACTTTTCCCAAACCCAAAGCTTTAATATTGTTGGTTAAATTTTTCCAGAGAGCCTCCTTCTCCTCTATTTTGATTGGGTCATACATATTGAATAGGTAAACCTTGAACTCTTGATAATAGGCCTCCACTTCTATAGCCATCCAAGAAAACTCCTCTTTCAGGACCTTGATTGTCAATCTTCCAGGGTTTCGTAAAACCCTTAAGCCACCAACTAAGCCAATAGCATCTAGGAAGCTTCCCTTCCAACACTATAGTATATGAAGAACTTGACACCTTTGCACTTATTTTAGTTTCCTGAAGCAATATAACATCAACCTTCAAAAGTTTTAGATGAGGTCTAATCAAATGTCTTTTGCTAGGGGCATTTAATGATATCTTCATTGGCCTTCAAGGGAGGCACTTGCTCCACTTGGGGTACTTCTTTTCAGAGGCTTGCTCATCCCTCCTCTATTTATTTGATTTCCTTCTTGTCTTCTTTGTACTCTTCCTTCTTCTCCATTACTCTCGAGGCTGATTGACTAATACAATGGGGATCAATAGTCCGCAGTTCATCTCTCCATCCCTATCAAAATTTGAATGCTCCAATTCCCCTTCCTCCGTTAGTTTGTCTATCGGCTATGTCAAATCATGTTAGGGTTCAATCTTTGCCCCTTCAACCTCCTCTGTTTTCCTTATAGGAATTGGTTCCCTCAGATCAAGCTCACATTCCTTACCATTTGAATCCACTAACCCTACCAGATTAGTGCATGGAGACTTGGCGGCATGCTCATCTGCAATTTTCTTCAAGCCACCCATTCTTTTTTTTCCATTATTGCTCTTCCCTATTTCTAGAATCACTTGGTTAGTTCTAGAGATATTGACCCTCAAATTGCTCAATGTTGTGCTTGCAACCCCTGATTTCTTATGGGTCCACTACCAGTGAGGAGGCGTACAACAATTGTCAATATTGTGATTCCTTCTACCACACCAAAAGTAGTAAAACTTTGTCTCCTCAGTCTCCACGTCCTAACACCAATTCCCTATCACACACCGAAAATAAATCTTCGATGGAATTCTTTTGATTTCCAAAAGTTTGATCCTATTGTAGAAGATAAATATCCCTTCTCCCTCACCTACATCCACAGCTATACCCATACTGTCACTAATTATATTATATAAGTAATCTCCCAACTAGTACTCCAGTGGTAAGTTATACAGCCTAATTCAAATTGGACCTTCTGCCAGCCTCATAATTCTTGGGTTAAAATTGGCCACCCATTTCTGAATGTAAAATATGCACCCCTTCGATGCTCCAAGAAAAATCCTTCAAGATTCAATCCCTACCATCTTCGCTACTGAAGTCCACTGCAAAGAAACCATTTGGCAAAGAGAAAACCTCCTCTACACTAGCCATCTCAGCCCATCACTTGCTGAATTTGTTAAGCTTCACTTCATATTTTTTAATTATTTTATTTGGATATTTTATATTTATAATATGATACATTTTTTTTCTTTTTTATTCCAGAATTTAATTAAAGAAGTTTAAATAACTCTTGTACATAGACTCTAAGCTCTGAACAATATATCTACCACTAGATATTTATGGTAGATATTTATTCTTGACCACTAGATTTAGCATTCATCACCTTGAATTGGATCTATGAGTGTAAACTTGACCAAAATCACTTCTACAACAATATATTTGAGTCTTAAATTTTATAAATTTAAATTTAGAATTTAAAAATTGTCTACTTCACTATTGTTTTTGATTAAGGTAAAAGCAGGTTTTGAAGGAGCCCCAAAACCCTTTACAAGCAGAACTTAAACAACAAAATGACAAGAAACAAAAGAGAACAGGCCTACGAAAAACCAGCAGAAAACTAGAGAAAACCAGAAAAAACCCCACAAAGCCAGCAGGCCATCTAGAGTCCAGAAGATACTAGTTGATTTTTTCCAGAGCTTTTGTCAGAGTGTTGCTAATTTCGTGCAACTCTTTGATGTTATCCCTGAGATTAGGGAGATTCTTTGCAGGAGCAGCCACAACTTTCTTGACACTAGCCCTGGTCATCTTCGCAGTGCCACCCGTCGGAGTAGCAATACCGCTACCAGTCTGGATGGTCTCTTCATCCAAGTCAAGATCTACAACCGGTTTTGGAGAGTAGGTTTGATCACAGACCTTAGTGATATCCTCTAGGTTTTTAATGATAGTAGATAGGAAACTCGGGATAACGCCCATAAGATTTTTCATCGCTTCCTTCCCATCTTCCAGTGATTTAACCTTATCCTCCATATTCTACTTCCAGTTTAGGTGCTCTCTGTTTTCATCTTCCCTCTTCTCATCCATGTTTTTCCCCTTTTTATCCAGGTTCTTCAGGTGCTCATAGGTCCATCTGTCGTAGTCCATTCTTGCCTCAAAGAGTTTCTTGAGGTTATCCAAGATTAGCCCTTTACTCGCACTTTCCTTATCCTCACTAACCCTGTCCTTAGTCAGGTCCTTCTTAGAATCTTTGTTTGTTCCCCTCTCAGAATTCACATCCGTCTCCTCATTATCCTTGAAATCCACTTCTTCCATCGGATGGCTGTTGTCCTTACCAGGGCAATCACTGAGGATAGGGCTTTCATGACCGGGCTCATTACCACCACTTTCTTCCTCATTACCCAGCTCCTCATATTTCCAGTTGTCTTCACTGATGGAGTCGTTCATCTCCATACCGTTGCTTTCCTTTTCAATTTCCTCTGTTTCCAACCCAGAGGCACTTTTCCTTTTTTTGCTAGAGGACGCCTTCTCCTTGCTGGAGTCTCCTTCTTCCATCTTTCTTTTACCTGGAGAGGCAGAAATCCTCTTATTTTCCAATAGGGCGAGGTTTTTGCAATGCTCATAGATGAGCAGCAAAAGCCCGTAGTGGAGAATCAGGCTGGAAGGGTTATTCCTATGTTTATTAAGGGACCTGGAGAGTGACCTAAAAAGGTAGTAGGGCAGGGATACCTTTTTGTCGTGTCTAAAATGGTTTAAGAGAACGAAATGGTAGGTGTGGGCCCTAGAGAAACGACCTTCAACCGTGATGTATTCCATAATTGCATTCAGAACCCAACCCCACAGTTTCTTGAGGTTTGCAGTTTCGTAGTAGCCCCCAGTAGCTTTGCCGATTTTAACCCTTTCTTTCTCTTTTCGCGGGAACAGATTGACCGCGTTGTTGGAGACTTTGAGGTCTCGAAAGAAATTAAGCCTAGTGTGGGGCATTCTAGTTAGAGTAGATATGAGCCCAGCGTCCAGCTTAAACTTGACTCCATAGATTTTAAAAGAGCCATTTGACCAGTTTTCAGAAATCTTGGAAACGGCGAGGTTGACCCTACCTTTGTCATAGTCCACAAGCTTCTCCATGAAGCTGGTGAGAGAACCCTTTTCCAGTTTCGCCCAGACTTTTGGCATCGCTCTCCAAGTCAACGTATTATCTAGTTCCTCCCACCTCAGGTCACCTCCCATCTTCGGATTCAGGTTATCTGCTATGTTTCTCTGCAAACTAATTCGTTCTTTCCCAAAGTTGCTTGAGATTTTGAAGTTGGTTACCCACAAAGCATGCGGCAAATAATTAAAGATTGTTGGAGATCTGCCGCTTTGCCAAGTAATAATGACCTTTCCAACAAGGCACAAATAATTCCTTTTACCTATCATGATTAAATTGTCCTTCTCTCCCCATATAATGGTCCTTTCTAAGGGACTTTTTAATGTTTAAATTGAGATCCTCCTCGTGCCAAATAGATTGGGAGTCAGAGTTAACTCCTATATTCGCTAAACAATCCGCAACACTATTTTGCTCTCTAAAGGCATGTTGAATAATTATTTCTTTAAAACTTGCAATGATCTCCCTGGCTTTCATGATGATATTTTCAATTGACCAAGAAGGCTCCGACTCCCCCTTTAAACACTTAATAATGTTAAGTGAATCTCCTTCAAGCCATGATTTATCATAATTAAGATTTTAGGGTAAAATTAAGGTGTTCAGGGCGGCAGAGGCTTCGACAAAGTGGCTAGTTTGATTTCCCAGGGGACCAGCCACCACCTTTAAACAACTTCTAGCAAAATTCCTGATAATGCCCCCATATCTAGCTTTACCCGGATTCCCTTTAGAGGCTCCATCAAAGTTAGCTTTAATCCACCCCTAAGGAGGAAAACACCAGACGAGACCTTCTCTTTCATTTTCTTTGCTGGTAGTAGTGGTAGAGAGGTTCCACCTGTCTTTGAAGTCATCTTTAGCAGCAGGTCCATGATCAGTGCCATAGAGGCATTAAAAAATACTCCTAAAAATTTTATCTGCCAGCACTTTAGGAATAGCCCTTTTATCCCTAAAAATCCTATTGTTACGCTCTTTCCAGATATTCCAAATAATAATCGACAGAGTGATTCTCCAAGTCTCACAATTTTAGGATTAGAATTAGGGCATTGCCATTGCTGCCAGGAATCCCCAAGGGATTCGAGAAAACCCAGCTCAGGTTCCACTTGCTCAAGATGATTTTCCAGATGTCCTGACTAAAAGTGCATTGATGGAGAATATGGCAATCCCTCTCTTCTTCCCTGCAACAAAGAGAACACCTATTAGGAAAAATAAAACCTCTTTTATGAAGGTTGTCCAGGGTTAAAACCTTATTTTGGATGAAAATCCAAAAGAAGATATTAACCTTTGGAACTAACTTCTTGTTCCAAACTTTAGCCCAGATGGGAATTTCTTCCACCGGATCATTATGAATTACCACAACTGAGGAAACAGAATATTTCCCATCTAGGGTTTCCCTCCATATCAATCTATCATCTTTGTTGTCTCTAGGGATTTTAGCAGAGAGAGCTATCTGAAGGAACTTGAGCCCCGGGCACTGCTAGTTAAAATCAATCCAGTTCCCATTTCTCCAGTAATCTCTGACCAAGTCACCAAACCTACTTTTGAACCAATCTTTCCAATCTTTAAGGATTAGGATTTCCTCTAGAGGTTTATCCAGAATCTATCTATCTTCCCAAAATCTTATTCTCCTCCCGTCCCCAAGGTTCCAGGACTTCACTATTGTTTTAATACATCTCAACATATATTTTACTCATTTGTGGGTTTGGTAAATATATTTAAAGATATCCATTCAATAAATTGATTATTGCATTAGTACAATAATAGAGCATATATTGTAAATCAAAAAGTACATTGAAAAATGAATATGATAAGTCTTTCATATAGAATTGAATAATGTATGAAATTAATAATCTGGCATATTAAATTGTAAAAAAATTATTTGAAGTTCAAAATTTAGAACATTTAATAATGTAAAAACCATAAATAATGATAAGGGATTGGAACTAAGTACATTTCTAAGTTTTAGCCACTACCTTAGAAAAATGATTATGACAAGTCTTTCATATAAAATTAATTATAAGAGGTAGTTATCAATATTTTGATTTAGTGATTATGTTGTGTTCTATTAGTTATATGCATTTATTTATTTGACTTAATCTATCCCTGTGTTTATAGGTAATGTTCATTGGTGGAATAGATACATCGATAACTCTATTGGAATGGACAATGAGTGAATTATTGAGAAACCCAAGTGTGATGAAGAAATTACAAGAAGAAATTAATTGTATAGTAAAACAAGATGACAAAATAACAAGTTCTCATATTTTAAGTATGAAATACTTGCATTGTGTGGTAAAAGAGGCATTAAGATTATATCCACCAGTCCCCTTGCTCATGCCCCATGAATCTATAGAATCTTGTATTGTTGAAGGACCTGATCATGACTACTTGATACCAGAAAAATCAAGGCTTGTAGTTAATGCTTGGGCTATAGGAAGAGATCCAAGAGTATGGAATGATCCCTTAGAATTTAGGCCTGAGAGATTTATGGATAAAATTTTTGATATAACCAAAGATCCAGAATTAAGCATGATTCCTTTTGGGACAGGAAGGAGAGGTTGCCCTGGTGCTTCCATGGGAATTACCACTGCCGAGGTTGCATTAGGATATCTCCTTCATTACTTTCACTGGAGAAGTGAAGATGAGATAGATATGAATGAATGTTTTGGAGCAGTCATTCCTAGAAAAAAACATCTATTTGGTATTCCAACTTGGAGGTTAAGTTTAAATGCACTTTCATCCATCAAAATATAATTACTATAGAAAGTTGTTTAATATCTTTTCACTCAAACTATGTAAACCATCAAATTTATAAATAAATATTCATCTCTCTATGATATGACTAAATAACATTGCAATGTATTGTAGCATGTTACAAACTAAACTATTTCAAATAAATTAGTTTATCATTGTGCTCATTTTACTCAATATGTTATGGTTCAACACAATAAAGAAAACAAAAATTGTCTTATTAATTTTTGTGAGTTATGATTCAACACATAATAAATTTTATTTCATAACAAGTTTATAAATAAAACTTATTAATTTATTCTTTTATGTGGGAACTTATATCTCTTAAATATACTATTTAGTAAGCTTATCAAGTAATAGGATATTAATATATATTGAATAATATTAATTGAATATATTTTTCAACTACTCAATATTTTTTATTAATATATATAATTAGTAATTAGTAATTTTTAAATTGTAATATATTTTCATTTTGCATGTTAATTTGGATCTTGTATAATCTAGAATTTGTATTCTTTGATAATATTAAACTATGAGAAACTTATTTATTAAACTAATAACTTCATTATATAACGAATGAATAAGTATCACCACATTTTATATATAATTCACCCAATATAAAAATATCACTAACTATTGAATAAGAATCTACAAATGTATTTTTTTTTTAATTAAAAGCTAAAATGTATCATTTATATATTTTCTTGTCTTGTTAATTAAAAACTAAAATGTTTAATTTATATATTTTATTCTCTTGTTTGAGATCTACCTTAAATTGAAAAAAACTAATTTTTAATATATATTATTGCGAGGTATTTGAGAATTAAATATTTTATTAAATATAGTTATTTATTTATTTATTTTTAAAATAGTTTGATTCGTTTCTTATTTGAAAACTACCTTACCTTAAAATATTATCATAAATATAATATATTTAAAAGTCCTCTTAAAGAATGAATTACAATTGTAACTGAAAAAATTTCTACAAACTTAAGTTTCAAGTCATTTTTATATTATTATGTCGAACAAAATAATAATATTACATAATTACATTTACACCATGACAAAATGAAAGAAAAAAAGTATTATAAATATAGCCTTGTTGATTCTAATAGATGTATCATTGTTGGTTGCACTAATAATTAATTAAAAAGAGATTTATTGTAACGTAAGAATTCAATTATAAAACCTATATTCTTCCATAATTAAAACCCATAAAATTTTACGGAGGACCAATACTTGAGATGGGAATGATTTTTTGTGTTAGATACATCAATTACAACTCACATTGGAATTTCAAATGTTTATAGTTTGAATAATTTCACGTTGATAATGAAATAATTTATATGTAAAGGTAAGGCTCAACAACATTAATAAGGCATAAATTGATTTCTAAATAATTACTTGGTTTCTTCCCAACCATGGAAACCTCTACTAGTATTAATTTTTATAATGTACAGGTCAATTTTACTCAAGCTTCATTACAATCAATTTTATGTATCTTGTTAGGTATATATTAGGTATATAAAATTGTAATAATATTAAAAATTATCTCACCAAATTTGTAAAGATGTACAAATTTATTTATTAATTGATATTTCAAATTTCATCTATTATAGTTGATGTAACAATCTACTAAGAGGTATCAATTTTATGTATCTTGTTAGGTTACTTAAGAATGATGTAAATTTTAGTTGAAACCATTTTTTTTGGTTATATTTATATTATTTCTAAATATTAGATAAAGTTAAACTAGTTTGTATTTAGTAAATAAAGTAGACTTCAATGTGATTTTGTGAATTCTTTTATGATTATTATTTTGACATGAGCCATATCAATTAATTAAAAACTATAATAAAAATGTCCTATTAAGTAAATCAAATACATTTAATGATCATGAACACAAAATTATGTATTTAATGATCATGAACACAAAATTATGTATCTGCACATTTTAATAATATTTATCTTAAAGTGTTCATTTTAATGTTTATATATCTTGCACTAGTGTTTACATTCTAGTTATATGAATATCATAGGTAATTAAAGTTTAAAAAATATGACAAGGGTGTTAGATTTAATCAAGTGATAACTAATTCAAGATATAACTGAGGGGTGGTTAAAGTCTATTATAATATAGAAAAATATTTATGTATACATAAAATAAATTAATGGAAATGGTAAAAAATAGAGTTAATGTGATAAAAAAGATCAAGGACATTACATATATACATATGAATGATAGAAAATTCATTTTAAATTTCTTTAGTTTTAAAATTGTAATAATATTAAAAATTATCTCACTATATTTGTAAAGATGTACAAATTTACTTATTAATTGATATTTCAAATTTCATCTATTATAGTATTATAGTTGATGTAACAATCTACTAAGAGGTATCAATTTAATGTGTCTTGCTAGGTTACTTAAGAATGATGTAAATTCTAGTTGAAACCATTTTTTTGGTTATATTTATATTATTTCTAAACATTGGATAAAGTTAAAGTAGTTTGTATTTAGTAAATACAGTAGACTTCAATGTGATTTTGTTAATTCTTTTATAATTATTATTTTGACATGAGCCATATCAATTAATTAAAAACTATAATAAAAATGTACTATTAAGTCAATCAAATACATTTAATGGTCATGAACATGGAATTATGTATCTGTAAATGTTAATAATATTTATCTTGAAATGTTCATTTTAATGTTTATATACCTTGCACTAGTGTTTACATTCTTGTTGTATGAATACCATAGGTAATTAAGGTTTAAAAAATATGACAAGGGCGTTACATTTAATCAAATGATAACTAATTTAAGATATAATTGAGGGTGGTTAAAGTGTCTTGATGGTGATATGTGGAGAGATGATAATTTTTTGAGTATTTAAGTTAAAAGTAGTTCAATTGAAGAGGAAGTCATTTGATAAAAATGTAAATGCAAAAAGATTGGGTTGTAAGAAGTGGTCAAAGGGATAAAATTGATTTGCAAAGTATTTTTCAAGTAATAGTGGCAAACTAGGGAGCTGTATATATATGCAACTTAAAGCTTTTAGAATTTAATATTTTGAGAAGGTCGATGTTGGAGGGAAATTTCCCACTACTTTTAAAGACAAAATTCATAAATCAAAATATGGGATCAAACTAGTTAGACAGGGGTGTTGAGCACCCTAGTCTAAGATAGGGGCATTCAATGACCTAGTCCTAGCTTTTTGAACCAAAACATAGGTTGTGAGTAGGGGATTGCACCAAGTTATTAGAAACAATCCTGAAAGTGAGCACAATCAAACATGAATTGGGTATATATTAGACACAACCACAAAAGTGGGTCTAAAGTAAGTTGAAATTATAGAAAGATACAATTTACAACACTATAGTTTTTGGGCTGCTAGGAAGGTAATCTAGGATAAATTAACTTCATCGATGAAATCTAAAATTAACAATCATTAGATGATGGAAGGTTATTTTAACACCCTACGTTTTCCTTTAAAAACACTAGGTGGGTTGGAGGACTATTCTACAATATGTTGGATTTTGAAAACTTTTAAAATAACATAGGTTTGATGGATGTTGACTTCAAAGATACTCTTTTCACATGGTTGAATAGAAGACTTGGAGCTAATATAAATAAAGTGAAGCTAAAATTCATAATATCTAATGTATGCAACATTCTCCAACATCTTAATCTATAGATCCTCCCCAGGACTGGCTTGGATCATAATCCAGTCTTTTTACAATGGGACTTCACTCATAAAAGAGGCTCCTTCCTCTTTTGCTTTGAAATCATGTGGAATCTTCATCTAAACTTCAAGGATATGGTTGAGGCTTGGTGGAACAACCCTATCTTTGGCACACCCATGTTTAGAGTTGCCTCCAAACTCAAGATCATTAGGTCAAAATTAAAATCTTGGAATAGATACTCTTTTGGTAATATCTTCTAGATAAAGGAATCATTTATTAGTAGAGCTCAAAGAGATACATGAAATTAAGGCTTTAGGGAACACTAATATGGAAAATGATCTAAAAGAGATAAATATGAGAGAAGAATGACATGGTATTCTAAAAAAAGAGGAAATCCACTTGAAGCAGAAGTCAAAAATTTAGTAGATCCAAGAAGGTGATAGGAATAATTGGTTCTTTCACCAATATACCTTAAAACATAGAAGAAGTTGTATACACCTAAAAATGGTATGAAGATAATTAATTAAATACACAGTTATTTAATTAATCCCCCTTCCCAATTAATTGAATTTACAAGCAATTTGATTAATTTCCCTATTCATCTACTAGTAAGTAAATCTACATGATTTATTTATATTTTTCATTTCATATCCCTTTTGATTAATTAATTTCCCCCCATCAGTTTCATTCTTCTAATCTCATAATTAGTTAAAACAAATCAAATCATGATTTGTTGAAATTAATTATCTTTTCCTAATATTTGAATTTCTAAATTCAAATATGAGCACATGGCTCCTTACTTCTAACCACCTAACCTAACCCCCCCTAACCTAAACCATTCTATGTAATCCTGGGTTTAACTAACCCTATCCTATCTTGCACATCCTAACATCTTTTATCCTAACCTCTTATGGGTTGGATATTCTCCCCTTGAGACACATGACACTTTTGCCACATGTCTCCTCCCTTGGACAGTTGCCCTCTCATGAGCAAGGTTCCTTGAAACTTGTCACCACAGAGATGAGATGTGTCCCTTCCTCCAACCTCTTCTCCAACTCCCCCAATATTAGCCCTTGATATCTACAGATCGAATCTGGACCATCGATTCCTGCCACCCCAACTTTGGCCTTGGAATTCCTATAAATACCCCTCATTTTGGAGCACAAAAGATCCCTTGCATCCTAGATTTTAGCATCATTACTATAGGCATTGTTATCTCAATCATCTAGCATAATTAGCATTGTAGATTAATCATGCATACAATCATGCTTCTCATATCATTTTAGATTAATCTAGCTTAATTTTCTTAATCTTGCATCCATTTAGTTTGTATTCATATAGTTTAAATCCTCCATCTTGGTGTAGTCTAGTCACTGGTATTGCTTAGATAAATCTGAGAGAAAATCTATACTCGCATCTTTTAGGAGGCAATAGGTCGATTTGTTATGGTTTTTACATTAATTGATTTTGATCAACTAACCATGCATGCAATGATTTATTGAGTGTTTGTGTTTCAGATACAGATTCCAAATTTCACACACACATTAATTGGCACCCACTGTGGGGTTAGAAACTCAAATTTTCAGCCTCGTAGATCATCAAATTCTCATCTTTCGGATTCTGTCCATACATTCTTTGCAAAATCTCGTATGAGATTCTATTCATTATAGTATGATATTCTATCTTCTATCGTATACGTAGGTGAGAATTCTCGTATGGTCAAGTAAGAAAGTTCGTATGATTTTATGCTTTCTCGCATGAAAAACAGAGTACTTTTTAGGGGTTTTTCTGATTTGATTTTTCTGGCACTAATGCTAACCCTGATTTGCTTTCTGTCTATCTAAATGATTTTCATAGCCTGACAAGTTTCTACAGAATGTTTGTCCAAGAATACGCCTGTATCGCTAAAAAACAAATAATTACTGTTTCGTTGTTTTTGCAGGTTGCCTAAGGAGATTCAAGCAAACTTTGTGTATTCTTAATTGTTTTCTAGGCACCTAAATTGTGTTGTGATAAATAAATAAATCTATTTTTCATGTTTGAGAAAAATCTAAAAGTTAGGAGAGTATGCTCTTGTCTACACAAACAATCAGAAATGTAGACCCTTGAAGCTTTTCTAGTTTGAGATTTGCGTTCCTTTAGCAGACCTATCACAGTAGGAAAATGTAATCACCCTGTGAGAACAACCCAAGTGAGTACAACTAGACCCAAACATTCCGACTCACTATAATAAATAGGCCTCTTTGAGATTATAGTCTCGGAGGACAGAGTTATTTGAGTTTTCTCTTTGAGATTTTTCATATCGGGCATTTTGTAGGGCCTCGCGGTCTCAATCACGCTTGCATGACTAAATCTTGCTTGGTACCTTGTTGGGCTATAGGCCTCAATCGTGCTTGCGCGACTTCAAGGGGTAACTTCAAACGGAAACCCTTACTAAGAACTCTAGCATAGAAGATACCCAGTTCACCTTCGAAAGGGGGATAATCTTTGTTCAAGAGAGATACTAACTCTCCTAAGATACTTTCCATATCGTGCCCCCATTAGCATTTGGAGTCAACTAATACGACATTGAGAATCCATTGCATGAGACTTAGTGGCCATATTCTGATTAGCTATTGGGTGTGTACTTAAGTCTGCAAGCAAAGGGTTTCTCTCTTGGCCAACTTCCTAGGATTAGCGTGTTGTGCTTGAATTTACTTTACATCTTGCATGTCTACTGTGTCTTTATCCTTGAACAATCTGAAACTATCACTGAACAACTTGAAACTGAAACTAGAAAACTTGAATAATCAAGGGTATGTGCAGGATCATGGTGTGCCAAATAAGGCCCTTAAGTGGCAATGAAATTTCAAAAGTCAGAGTTATGCAACTTGACATGAAAATTTGAATACGTTATGAACATTATTTTAAAAATATGTAAGAAGAAAATCTAGAGAAAATTGAATGTAGTTTCTAAGCTACTAGTTGTTTTTTGGAAAAAAAAATCCCATTTGATGAAAATTTCAAATTTCAATGCAGTGGTACTAAAATTTTAGGAAAAAGATAAGAAGTAGGCATATGTCTAACCACCCTAATGACAATCAAATCATAATATTTTTTTATAAGATTTATAATATAAGTATTAGACTCATGTCCAGATGTGACACATATTTTTTTATAAAGTAAATAATTATTTATGAATTTTTTACTACAGCTATTCAGAAACTCGTACATCTGACCACCTTAACTTGGTCAAAACCTTATGAAATTCATTGTTTTTTAATTTTTCCCTATAGTAGATGAAGCATAGGATGTGACACATGTTTCAGATTTAAAAAATGTCATACCGTTTGAAAGTTATGAGTGTTTTTCAATTAGTCTATCAATTAGGATTTTTGTAAGAATTCAATTAGAAAATAAATAATAATTATTTTTTAAAGTCAAAATAAGACAAGCCTTATATTGTTGGAAAGCTAAGAACATCCTTAAAAAACCCTTTTTCGTTTTATCAATTTTGGCTATAAAAAAAGTCGTCAGCCACCAGTGTAAAGTCTGGAAAATCAAGGAATACTGAAAAACACATTTTTTTAGTTGACTTTCCAGGCTCGTCACTTCCAAGCCAAATCTCAAAGAAAACCCAAAAAAAAAATGGAGGGAAAAATTTATGTTTTAAAATCAGATATCCGTTAAAATCGAATATCCGTTTTGAAAAAATAAAAAATAAATATTTTAGTAAATTGGGCATAACTTTTGCGTTTAATATCGAAATTTTAATTTTTTATAGGTGTTGGAAAGGTAATTAAGAGCTCTATGATATGGAATAGGTATATTTTCAATATTTTTTAAAAAATAATTATAATTCATTTACATTCATCCTTCATTTTTAAAACATAAAAAGCTCATAACTTTTTCATATGGTTTCCCTATTGCATGATTTTTTTGTAACAATCATCTCAAAATAAACTAAATAAGTAATTAATAATATAAAATTTAGGAATTTTGTTGAATTCGATAAATTTTGATAAACCATGTTATCTCTATTTGTTCCTTTCTCCACCTCTCTCTCCTAAACCTATCACTCCACCTATTTGTTTCTTCCTCCCTTTCTTTTGTCCATATTTATACATCTCTCTCTAGACCTATATCTCCAATTGTCATTGAATACCTCATTCATTCTCTCAAGCTCTACAAGGTGCTTATATTTCTACCTCTTCATAATTTCCTCCTCTATGTCACTCTTTCTTTCCTAAGATCTAGACCAGTCTCTCTGCATTTCCTTCTCATCTCTAGCAACAAAATTTAGAGGGGACAAGGAGAGGCATAGGGAAGTATAAAAAAGGAGAGGGGGAGAGAGGTGAGAAGGATAGAGTAATTGGGGGGAAGAGAGAGTGTGTAAGAGAGAGCTAGAAGTAATTAGGTGGTAGGCGAAGAGAGAGAGGGAGGGGGTGATTGGGGTGAAGAGAGAATGAGAGGGAGGATTTGATATTATTAGGGGGTAGGACGAGAGGGGGAGAGGGGAAAGTATCAACAAAGAGAGAAGAGAGACATAGGGAGTAATTAGGGGGTGGGGAGAGGGGGAGATGGAAGTATCTATAAACCCATAGGAGGAGAGAGGTGATCAAGGGTAATTGAGGGAAAGAAATAATGTGAGAGATTTGGGTGTAATTAGTAGATAAGAAGAGAGAGAGAAGAGTAAGTATCAACAAAAGGAGAGGGAGAGATGTGGAGAGAGGTGAAGAGAGTGATAGAGAGAGGATAATTAGGGGGAGTGAAGGGGGAGAGAGGAGTATTAACAAAGAGATGGAGAGAGAGGGTAATCAGGGGGATCTCTCCCCATCTCTCCCCCCTCTTCCTTTGTAGATACTCCCTCTCTCTCTCTTCCCCCCTCCCCTTCCCCTAATTACCCTTTCTCTAGACCTCTCTCCTCATCTCTCCCTCTCTTCCTTTGTTGATACTTTCCCACCCCCCTCTCCTCCCAACCCCTAATTACCCCCAACTCTCTCTAATTATCTCTTCCTAAAATACCATCTCTTTGTCATACCTATCCACACCTCTAACTTTATAATATGACCCCTTAGGTGTCGTTAGGGGTCATATTGTGTCATAATGGGTCATATGGTGTCCAATGAACCCTTAGGAAACCATATGATGTTGTTAGGGGTCATATGGTGTGCTAAGGGGTCATATTGTGTCTTAAAGGGTCATATGGTGTCCTATGACCCCTTAGGACACCATATGACCCCTTAAAACACTATATAGTGTCATTATGGGTCGTATGGTGTCCTAAAGGGTCATATGGTATCCTATGACCCCTTAGGACACCATATGGTGTCTTTAGGGTTTGTATGGTGTGCTAAAGGGTCATAAGATATCATATGACCACTGAGGACACCATATGACCCCTTAGGTGTTGTTAGGGGTCATATTGTGTCCTAAGGGGTCATATGGTGTCCTATGACCCCTTAGGACACCATATAACCCCTTAGGACACCCTATGACCCCTTAGGACAACACATGATCCCATAGGTGTCATTTGGGGTCATATTGTGTCCTAACGGGTCATATGGTGTCCTATGACCCCTTAGGACACCATATGGTGTTGTATGGTGTGCTAAGGGGTCATATTGTGTCTTAAGGGGTCATAAGATGTGATATGACCACTTAGGACACCATATGACCTATTAGGTGTTGTTAGGGGTTATATTGTGTCCTAAGGGTTCATATGGTGTCCTATGACCCCTTAGATGTTGTTAGGGGCTATATTGTGTCCTAACAAGTCATATGGTGTCTTATAACACCTTAGGATACCATATGGTGTCTTATAACCCTTTAGGATACCATATGGCATTGTTAGGGGTTATATGGTGTGCTGAGGGATCATATTGTGTCTTAAAGGGCCATAGGACATCATATAACTCCTTAGGACACCATATGACCCCTCAGGTGTTGTTAGGGGTCATATTGTATCCTAAAGGGTCATATGGTGTCTCATGACCCTTTAGGACACCATATGACACCTTAAGACACCATATGATGTTGTTATGGGTCTTATGGTTTCCTAAGGGGTCATATGGTGTTCTATGACCCTTTAAAACACCATATGGTGTCATTAGGGGTCATATGGTGTGCTAAGGGGTCATATGGTGTTCTATGACCCTTTAAAATGCCATATGGTGTCATTAGGGGTCATATGGTGTGCTGAGGGGTCATATGGTGTCCTATGACCCCTTAGGACACCATATGACCCCTTAGGTATTGTTAGGGGTCATATTGTGTTCTAATGGGTTATATGGTGTCCTATAATCCCTTAGGACACCATATGTTGTCATTATGCACAGTATGGTGTCCTAAGGGGTCATATGGTTTCTATGACCCCTTAGGACACCATATGGTGTCATTAGGGGTTGTATGGTGTGCTAAGGGGTCATATGGTTTCCTATGACCCCTTATAACACCATGAACCCTTAGGTATTATTAGGCGTCATTCTGTGTCGTTAGGGGTCATATGGTGTCCTATGACCCCTTAAGACATAATATGACCCCTTAGGTGTTATTATGGGTCATATTGTGTCCTAACGGGTCATATGGTGTGGTGTCATTAGAGGTTGTATGGTGTGCTAAGGGGTCATATTGTGTCCTAAAGGGTCCTAGGACATCATATAACCCCTTAGGACACCATACGACCCATAGCACCATATAGTGTCCCAAGGGATCATATGGTGTCCTAAGGGGTCATAGGACACCATATGACTCCTTAGGACACCATATCATGTCGTTATGAGTCTTGTTATGTTCTAAGGGGTCATATGGTGTTATATGACCCCTTAGGACACCATATGGTGTCCTAAGGGGTCGTATGGTGTCCTAAGGGATCATATGGTGTCCTATGACCCCTTAGGACACCATATGACCCCTTAGGTGTTTTTAGGGGTTGTATTGTGTCCTAAGGGGTCATATGGTGTCCTATGACCCCTTAGGACACCATATGACCCCTTGGGACACTATAGGGTGCTATGAGTCATATGGTGTCCTAAGGGGTCATATGGTGTCCTATGACCCCTTAGGACACCATATGACCCTTTAAGATGCCACATTGTGTCATTAGAGGTCATATGGTGTCCTAAGGGGTCATATGGTGTCATTAGGGGTCTTATTGTGTCTTAACGGGTCATATTGTGTTTTATGACCCCTTAGGACACCATATGACCCCTTTGGGAGACCATATGGTGTCGTTAGGGGTCATATTGTGTCCTAAGGGGTCATATGGTGTTCTATGATCCCTTAGGAAACCATATAACCCCATAGGAGACCATATGTACTAAGTTTCAAATAAGGAGAGATATAAGGGTGAAGAGAGATGAAGAGCTAAAGAGAGGGAGAAGAACTAAACAACAAGGACATAAATAGAGATATAGATATTAAGGAGTATAAAGTGAGAGGGAGAAAAACTAAAGGACAAGGATGGATGGAAAGAGGTAGACATATCTAGATATTGAAAAGGAGAGTGGAAGATAGAGATAAAAATGAAGAGAAAGAGAGAGGGAGATGAATAGATATAGAGATGGAGAAAAATGGATAGAGAGGGGTAAAGAGAGTGAGATAAAAGAAGAAAGAGATAGAGAGATATAAAGGAAGAGAAATATCGATAGATAGAGAGATATAGATAGTGCAAGAGAGTGAGAAAGAGAGATAGAGATTATAGAGAGGGATAGATAGAGAGGGAGAGAGAGAAAGAGGGAGATATAGAGATATATAAAGGCACTATAGAGAAGGATGGGGTGAGAGAGCCAGAGATATATAAAGAGGGAGTAAATAAAGAGATAAAAGTAGAGAAAGGGAAAGATACTTCAAGAGGACGATAGAGGAAGAGACAGAGAGGTAGATTAATCATGTATAGAGGAAGATATATAAAGATAGAGGAACATATAGAAAGAGAGATTGATAGGGAAAGAGATGGAGATAGAGATAGATATATATAGAAAGTGATAGAGAGAGTAAGACAAATGGAAGGATATTTGGAGTGAATAAGTGAGATTTAGAGATAATGAGATATAAATATACATGAAGATAGATCGATAGGGATATAGAGATAGAGGGGACAAGATAGGGAGAGGAAGGAGGTGATAGAGACAAGTAATAGATAAATATAGGTAGGATAAGGTAGAGGAGGGAGATAAATGGAGAGAAGAGAGATTATTAGAGAGATATATAGAAATAAAGAGTGACAATGATGGAGTGGGAGAGGGAGAGATGGGAATAGAAAGATAGAGATATATGTAGAGATGCATGTGACTTGGGAATTTATTTATCTAGATGGGATGAGAAAATAAGTGACATAAGTAGAGAAGAAAGAGATAGATAAAAAATATTTATATAAGTATAGATAGACAAGTGATAGATAAAGTTAGTGATAGGAAAAAATGAGACTTTGTATGCAAAATTTGTGAGTATTTAAAGTTTTAAAATTGAAGGACTAACTTCAAATGATTATAATTAATTTTTGGTCTATAATATCATAACATTAGGTCTTATCCATTTGATAGATCTCTGAATTACCTTTCCAACACCTATAAAAGATCCAAATTTTGATAAGAAACGCAAAAGTTTTCCCATTTTACTAAACTATACTTTTTTAGTTGAGAAAAACGGATATCCGATTTGAAAAAGTATGACATCTCAATAGTGACATCACGGATAATATCAGATATCTGATTTGGTTTGGTATTACGAAACCAAATTCAAATTTTGGCCGACCCAAACAACAAGTCAAAGTAGATTTTGGTGTTTGGAAAAGTTTAAAACACGTTTTTCCTCCACTACCACTTTTTGGCCCCCCATGATCTTGCACATACCCTCAACTGAAACATCAAATTCAGTGGTCAAAACCCTGATTTTTGTCAAAACTTGTTTGTTGTCTGATCCTATTCCATACGAGTCAAGACCTCAATTGCCCAGTTTGTCATACTACTATTTGAGAATTGTCATATGAGCCTCTGTTTATTGTTGTACGAGCTTGCAACTTTACTGTTTGCTTTGAATAACTTTTGAATACTTATAACAACATCTCATATGAGTAACATATTTTATCATCTAGTTACCTGATAATTATCATATGAGCCTCTGTGTATTATCGTATGAGCCTACAACTTTCATTGTCTACTTTGAACAACTTTTGAACACTTATAACAACATCATGTACGAGTAACCTAGTTTGTCGTACGAGTAACCTAGTTTGTCGTATGAGTAACCTAGTTTGTCATATGGTCTTAGGAATTTTGTCATATGGTCTTAGGAATTTTGTCATATGAAAATCTGTCTTCCTGTGTCCATAAACATTTGTTTGCATGATTGTGATATATTTTACAGACCTTTGTCATACTTTCCTGGTCAATCCTGATACATCACAGGACAACATAAACCTAGTATTTTTCATCTGGAGCATAACATCTTGATAGTATGCCCCTGCCATTGTTTTACATGATTTTGTTGATTATATCCTAGTTGGTTCAATCAATCATCCATCAATCTGATCAATTTGATCCTCTTAGATCACGTCTTATATAAGATAGATCATTCCTGAAACCAAAATAGATCTCAAACCATCACCTCAAACAAACATCTAGCTTCGATTTAATCTCGACATCTGTCTCACTTCTAGCTCTCGATCACATCAATTGTACATGAACGTTTTAACCATGGATTAGAGACGAAAGATCAAAGAAATAGAAATAAAAACACTTGAAATGGAAGACGATCATGAGGAAATGGCACAAGAAAATGAAATACAAGAAGAAGAGATAATTGATCAACACATAAGAGAAATCCAACAAGATCCTAAATTTGATAAATTCATGGAAAAAATATTGGAGGTTGAAAAAGAAAAATACTTCCTAATGTTAGCAAAATTTGGTGCTAAACTTCCCCAAGGTTTTGACGTAAACAATTTAAGACAAAGGGGAAGATCAAGTGACACTTACAATGACAATGAACAAAATGAAGAAATTTTCAATCGCAAAAAGGATGACACAAGAATTCCCGATGAACAAGAACTCATGAAGACACACAAAGAACTAAGGATGATACAAGAACTCATGAAGACACATGAAGAACTAATGATGACACAAGAAGAGATCATGATCACACAAGAACTCATGATGACACGAGGAGAAATCGTGTCGATGATCCTCTCCTAGCTCTCACGCAACAGATACAAACTCTTCAAACACAAATTCAAGATATACAAAGAGGAACCACTAAGAGATATTTGCTTCAAGAAATTTTTCCTTATCCACTTGACAGAAGTCTCAACATGATACCTTTTCCTCCAAATTGTGAAACTCCTAGATATGACAAATATAATGGAAGAACTGATCCCCAAGATCATATAAGAGAATTTTGCACGATGAGTATGGAATTTTCACATGAGGACACATACTTAATGAAGTTATTTCCAAAGATCTTAAGTGGACAAGCTATGGAATGGTTCTCAAAACTTCCACCCAGAATTAGATCATTTGCAGAATTGGTGGATAAGTTTGTTTCATAATATGCGTACAACATACAACATGAGACTACAATGCTAGACTTGTGTCACACCAAGCAAAAGAGTGGAGAACCTTTTATGATGTTTCTGCAAAGGTGGAGACGATTAGCTGCATGATATCCTCATATGGTGCCAGAACATGAAAAGATAGATATATTCATTGACAATCTAAATGAGCAAATGAGTTATAACCTAAAAATGCAATGTCATCCAAGTTTTGAAAATATGATTGATAATGGAATTAGGATTAAGGAAGCTATGGTAAAGAAAGGAGAGTTGAAGATGTACAAATAAGGAGTTAATCCTCCTCCCAACAACACTACTAATATTAACAACAATGATAAGCCCAAGTTTTGGAACATAAATGGAAACATCGTCAATGATGGGATAGTGGATAATAATAATGTGAAACCAAAGAAACCGGTTTTCAATTTATCAAATCACATAGCAGTGGTTCAATAAGATAACAATAAACTAAAATCATCATTTAATAATTTATTTCATAGGAAATTTACCAACATTGGTGAACCACTTGGGTCAGCATTAAAGACACTTCTTGCAAACAAGTTGATTACCTTGCCAGAAGCAAGAATCTTTGAACCCAAGGTAAAACCTGCTTGGTAGAATGACAACCATTAGTGTAATTTTCATTGAAACAAAGGACATCAAACAGATGATTGTCAATGGTTAAAACATGTCATCCAAGATTGTATTGACAATGGCATAATAACTATGGATGGGCATAAGACAAACGAATCACACACAACTTTCAAAACTCTGCTTCCTAATTATGAGAAGGGTGAATCATTAGCAACACAAAATGGCAAGGGTAAAGCACAAGTGAACTATGCTCATACTTATGATAACGTGGTTAATGTGATTGTGGTCAAAGAGAAACAACAACAAGAGCCCACCCATGTTATCACAAGAAGAAAAGCCAGTTACTTTGTCAGGTCCTACAACTGACACGTCATCCATTTTAAAACAATATATTATTGTGGAGCAACTACAAAAAATTCCCACGCAAATATCAATTTTAGAACTTTTAAAACTTTCACCCGCACATAAAGAAATTTTAGAAAGAGCGCTAGTAGATACGACGATATCCAAATATCTTTATGTAGATGAATTCTAATATATGATGGGACACCTCACAACACCTCAATGTTTATCATTCATAGAAGAAGATGACATGTCTTTGCAACATCCCCATAATGTGCCCTGGCATATTGAAGTCCTTCTTCATAAAACACGTGTTAAATGTGTCCTAATAGATGGAGGAGTTGGCTTGAATATTTTCTCATTAAGTCTTGTTCGTGCTTTAGGTTATTCTGAAGATGCAGTTGATCCCCGTAAAAAGATCACAATCAAAGCATATAATGAAGAAGAGGATTCCTCCAAAAGAATTATGGTATTACCAATCAATGTAGGACCCTTGCAGAGAGATACAACATGCCAAGTTCTAGACCTGGATTTATCATACAACATAATTTTGGGAAGACCATGGATTCATGACATACAAGCCATTCCATCAACTTATCACCAGTGCCTGAAGTTTTCATACAATGGTCAGGAAATCACAATTTCAGCAGACTCGAAT
Source organism: Cryptomeria japonica (assembly GCF_030272615.1). Taxonomy (NCBI): domain Eukaryota; kingdom Viridiplantae; phylum Streptophyta; class Pinopsida; order Cupressales; family Cupressaceae; genus Cryptomeria; species Cryptomeria japonica. Next base: position 267,282,683 of record NC_081414.1, read on the forward strand.
CCATTCCAATAATGTAGTAATTTGAAACCAACGTTCCACATAATAGAGAGGCATCACCTTCAAGCACACAATCAAAGGAAAAATCATTTTCCTCAATCTTGTCAAGTTTTGAAAAGAAGATATAGCTGAGAGATCATGAGAACATAGAATATTCATTGTCACAGTTGCCACTTTCTCCTAAATCTTATGGTAAACCATCAAACTCAAAACAACAACCAGTTGTTAAACCTCTTCCAATATTTGATGGAGAATTTGCTAGTGTTGGGACATTATCTAAAAAAATAGAGGACAAAGATGTTCTACGATGGCTATATAAGGATGAAGAAGTTCAACAAAAAATCAATAACGCCAGAATACCTACAGAGAAATATGGAATAGGATTTAACATCCTTTAGAAAATAGCATACACTAGAATAGGTCCTCTAGGAAAAAGAAAATAAGGTATATTAGAACCCATACAACCTCATACTCAGTAGGCTACAGACAAATCATGCTTAGGGTATGGACAAGTTACTCCACAAGAAGAAACATCTTCTAGGAAACAAAAAGATGAACATGACAAAAGGAAAGAACAACTTGCAATCAAAAGAGAAGAATCATTTTCCAAACAACAAGAACAAGAAAACATAAGATCACAAAAAGAGAGAGCTTCCAATCAACAAGTAAGACAAAATAACGACACTTCCTAAGAAGAGTCAACTTCTAATCATAATAGAAAAGAAGTTGGTATAAATAAAGGAGAACTAATAGCAATACTAACATAACTAAATATCAGTCCAGAGGAAGTTGAATATGAGAGAAGAAAAGATATAGCGAGGAAAACATAAGAAACAAACCAAAAGCTATATGAACAAATCTGTAGATTGCAAGTTGCTAGTGAGACAGATTCCATTGAATGGGATTGGGATTCCTATCATTCTGAACAATCAGCTGAAGACACATGCTATGAAGAAGATGTGGGTGTCGATGTAGTTCATGCATATGTAGGATAAATGTTAGGAACTAGATCACTTGAATTAGAATCGCATTCAATTGACTTGGATTTAATCGAGGATGATCAAGAACTACTTGCGAGAGTATCATCCTATACATTGAAATACATATTGAAGATTTTGATGTTTCTATCATGACCCTTAATGCCTTTAAAACATCTCAAATTGAGGATCCCTTACCTTTAATACATCCCAAACTTATTGACTGGGATAATGAAGGACATACTGACATTGATACCTTTCCTAATGATCACACTATTGCCTTATACCTCAATGCAATTGAGACCACAACAAATTCCACCAAGGATTTCGCTAACGCATCTTCCAATCAAGTGGGTGCCAAATCTCTGAGTCGCAAAAGTAAAAATAAAGAAAAAAATACGAGGTCTAATGCTAAAAACCATTTATTGGCAGCATTAGACCAAATAAAAGTAAAAAGAAAGGATGCATCTAATGGTGTAAACCTCCTTGAGGTGCCAGAAGATGGGAGATTTGACACCTTACCTGAATATTATCAAGAGAGATCATCTATATTGATTGAACCAACAGAGGCATTCAACATTGGAACAATAGATCAACCAAAGATTCTACATCCGACAACCTCTCTATCAGAACAAGAAAAGCAAAAATATCTAGAATTTTCCAAAAGACAAATCAATTTTGCCTAGTCACATGTAGACATGCCAAGATTGGATCCAGATCTTATAATGCATCACCTAAATGTCCCTCCAAGAGCCAAATCAATAAAAAAATAATTGAGAAAGATGCATCCTTATATAGCTTTCCTTGTCAAAACAGAATCGAAGAAATTACTGGACGTGAGATTCATCAGACCTGTGGCATATCCTCAATGGGTATCAAACATAGTTCCTATTTCTAAACCGAATAAAAGTAACAGAGTATGTACAGACTTTAGAGATCTCAATAATGCATGTCTGAAGGATGAATTTCCTTTGCCTAATATTGACATCATTGTAGATTTAACTACTAGACATTTCATGTTTTCTCTAATGGATGGCTTCTCAGGATATAATCAGATTAAAATAGCTCTAGAAGATCAAGAAAAGACAGCTTTCACGTGTCCATGAGGTACTTTCTGTTGGAACTTCATGCCTTTTGGACTAAAGAATGAAGGTGCTACTTATCAAAGAGCTATGGCAACAATATTCCATGACATGATGCATACATTCATAGAAGACTATGTAGATGACATATTGGCAAAATCATACAACAAAGATGAACATCTAGAAACACTAGAAAAGATCTTTGACCGGTTAGAACACTACAAGCTAAGGCTCAATCCCAAGAAATGTGCCTTTGGTGTCACTTCAGGTAAGCTATTGAGATACATTGTTTCATCTAGGGGTATAGAAGTAGATCCAACTAAAGTTAAAGCAATCATGGAAATGACATCTCCCAAAAATATCAGTCAACTCACATCACTTCAAGGAAGATTGAAATCAATTAGAAGATTTGTTGCTTAGTTGGCAGATAAGTGTCAACCATTTACTCATCTATTGCACAAGAATATTCATTTCAAATGGGACAATCAATGTGAAGAAGCATTCAACAAAATCAAAGAATATCTCATGCAACCACCAGTCCTAATGTCACCAATTCAAGGTAAGTCATTGTTACTATATGTATCAGCCACAAAAGTATAATTAGGAGTTATGCTTGCACAGTAGGATAATGAAAGAAAAGAACAAGCTATTTACTACATTGGCAGGACATTAGTGGGATACAAGCTCAATTATTCACCAATAAAAAAAGCATGCTTAGTAGTAGTGTTCGCTTCTCAAAAGTTGTGACATTATCTACTCTCCCACTCAATCAAATTGATTACTAAAATAGATCCATTAAACAATTTTCTTAGCAAGGCGACATTAAGAGGAAGATTAGCAAAATGGGTCACGATCCCGAGTGAATTTGATATTGAATATGTGAACAAAAAAGCTATCAAGGGACAAGTCACTGCAGACTAGCTTGCAAAAGAACCACTTCAAGATAATCATCCCTTAAACATTTAATTTCCAATGCTGATATACTCACAGTCACCAAACAGACATGGCAATTGTACTTTGATGATTCATATACCCAACATGGATTAGGAGCAGGCATTTTATTCATCACACCGCAAGGTCACACAATTCCAAAGACATATAAATTGAGTTTTCCATGCTCCAACAATACAACAGAATATGAAGCTTTGGTCACAGGAATCAAAATGACCATAGAATGGAACACCACACAACTACAAGTTTTTGGAGACTCTCAGCTCATCATCAATCAAATTAATGATGATTATCAAACAAAGGATGACAAACTAATGCCTTATAAAAATATGGTGGATGATTTCAAAAAGTACTTTGTACAAATCACTTTTGAGTAGATTCCACAAAATGACAACAAAGTAGCAGACACTATGACAACACTTGCTTCTCTACTCCAGCCACATGAAAATCAAAAGCGTTATGAATTCTTGGTGGAAGAGTTGTTTTACCTTGCCCATGACTCTCCCGATTCCTAAATTATCTGTCACCTTGTTGGGCATGATTCCTCCCACTATGGCCAAATTTATACATACCTGCAAGATAACACCCTCCCTCTTGACTTGTTAAAGAACCAAAAGCGGAATTTCATCTGCCAATCCTCTCTTTATACTCTTGTCACAGATACCCTTTTTAAACAAGGTCTGGACGGTACTCTCTTATTATGTCTCGAGCAAGAAGAATCTGAAAAGGCCTTAAATGAAGTCCATAACAACATTTGTGGCACTCATTCAAGTGGTCTTACCCTTTCAAAAAAACTCATACGCTTGGGCTATTATTAGCCAACTATGGAATGAGATTCTTTTAAGATAGCTAAGACATGCAAACAATGTTAGATCCATTGTAATTTAATTCATGCACCAATAGAAGAGCTTCATGATTTGGCAACATCTTGGCCTTTCTGCCAATGGGGTCTTGATTTAGTAGGAAAGATAAATCCTCCTTCATCCAATGGTCACAAATTCATCCTTGTAGCTACCGAATATTTACAAAATGGATTGAGGCGATACCTCTCACAAATATCTCAAGAAAACAAATTGTTGTAGTTATCTTGAACTACATCATATGTCGCTATGACATACCAATGACCATTACCACTGATAATGGGCGACCGTTCAAGAACCAGGATGTATAGGAGCTTTGTGAGAAATTTCAGATCCAACATAGATTCTCCACACCCTACTATCCACAAGGGAATGGACAAATAGAAGCATCAAACAAAACAATTTTGAAAATCCTTAAAAAGATAGTGAATGATGCTGGCAGAGATTGGCATATTCAATTAAACCCTTCTCTATGGGCCTACCATACCAGTATCTGCACTTCTACAAGAGCCACACTTTTCTCTCTTGTCTATGGATCTGAAGCAATACTACCAATAGAAGTAGAGATACCTTCTCTATGAGTATCATTAAAAGGCCTTATCCCAGATGAAGAACAATGAGTATCTAGACTGCAGGAGCTACAATTGACCCATGAATGACGACAAAATGCCTTTGATCATTTGAAAGTGTATCAGCAAAGAATGTGCAGAAGTTATAATCACAAGCTCAAACCAAGAGCATTTTAAGTTGGAGAACTAGCGCTAAAGGAAAATCCATGCAATCAATCAGATCAAGAAAAGAGAGAAAAGTCCAAACTGATTGGGTCCGTTTGTGGTCACAACAACATTTGGGTTAGGAGCCTATTAGCTATCAACACTAGACGTGGATCAGCTCGAGGAACCCATCAATAGCATGCATTTGAAAAAGTTTTATGTCTAAAAGCATAAAATCCAAAAACAGTGAAAAAGTAGAAAATCCAAAAAAAGTGAAAAAGCGGAAAATCCAAAAACAAGTGAAAAAGCAGAAAAATCCAAAAAATTGAAAAAGAAGAAAAATCCAAAAATAGTGAAAAATAAAAAAACACAAAAACAACAAAAATAGTGAAAAACAAAAAAGAAATCAAATATGAGAAAAAGTGCAATAAAAACAGATGGTGAAAACCTAGCAACAGGCACTATCTGTCAGCTAGCTCTTCCATCTATTAGTTCATGCATCCTTCTGCTTGCATTTATTTTCATTAGCGTTGTTCATATCCATAATAAAGTCTTTGTACATATGCAGGCTTCACAGGTGACTTCTCACCATGGTTTGGATCATTGTATATACCATAATAAAGTTTGTTTCTAGACTGGGGGCAAAATCCTGAACCTAGCTGGGGGCAAAATTTCGTTGATCTTAATCAAACAGGTAGAATAACAGTTAGGCAACACTTGTCAAGAAAAAACTGAGACACATCCAACATTGAACACAAGATCAAATTATCTACCGTCAATTATCAACTACCAGTTTGAGCCTAACAAACATATATCAATAGATGATATCTTTTGACTAACGATTTTAACACTTTATCAACAATGGTTCAACTTTTATATCTTGATTTTCGCTATCATGATTTCTGAGTGACTCCAGGATGTCGCTGACTAGAGGAACAAGGAAGAAATGTGATATTTTCTTGTCTACTATTTGTAAATTAATCGTTAATATGTGCAAATTTGTCTCCAGACATGATCATCAAATTATCATCGAAGACATTTCAGATTTGCATATAGAAATGGTTACTACTGCCTATTTTATGCAAGCAACACTCAGGTCATCTTGGTTCAATTATACCTTGATGCTTGTGCTAATTTGCAATATCAAAACCAAAGAAAGTAGTGCTTAGGTCATCATGGTTCAATTATACCATCGATGTTTGCACTCACTTCCCACATTTTAAAGGCTCAATGATGACAAAAAGCAATGACCAAGTGACTGATCCGATCACAGCATTGCATATTTAAAGTAGATTGCATTTCATTTTGTATGGGGTAAAAAACACTCATATTTTCTAAGGCCAAATGCTTCAACAGGTGTTATCAATGATCAATCTCTCAAGTCAATGTCAACTAGGATGATGACCAAATTTTTCTCCAAATGTTGTCAGCCTAAACAAATCTAATGGTCCTCCCCCGAATGCACCAACATCAGCACATAAAATCTTCCTACAACAGGATATCAACAAAATGTTAGTTTTTTATCCAATCAATCATTTTTCTTAATTGATGTGCTATCCTATCCACTCACTAGATATTTTCATCAATCTCTTTGAGAACCCATCAGTGATTCTCATTCATCATGAGGTCACGCATCTAGTCTATCCAATGTTAAGTTTGCATCATTGACACTCATCAATCATGAAGTCAATCAAACTCATCATATCAGATCATCAAATCTTTGAGTTTATATCCTTGACCCTCATCGATCATGAGGTCAATCAAACTCTATCAATCATCAATTCAAGCAAAACATCAAAGTGATCAGAGAATTGACACTTTCATCAACCAAATTTGCAGGAATCAAATAAATTTTTATTGAGAAATCAATTTTGCAAAAATCCAAACAATCCAATCATCAATTCTCTCAATTGATCTCTCGAGGGGGCATCCTCATATCATCATCTATCAATGAGCATCTGGGGCATCATATCAAATTATGTCCGCATCAAATTAAAATTTATCAATATCAAGATCAAATCGGCATCGAATCATATCACATCAGCATCATCGAATCAAATTTTATTTGAACCAATGTGTTGTCACACATCGCTTCAAAGAGGGGCAAAGTGTATACAACTAAAAAAAAATCTGAAGATAATTAATTAAATACGCCGTTATTTAATTAATCCCCCTTCCCAATTAATTGAATTCACAAGCAATTTGATTAATTTCCCTATTCATCTACTAATAAATAAATCTACATGATTTATTTATACTGTTCATTTCATATCCCTTTTGATTAATTAATTTTAAATTAATTAATTTCCCCCATCAGTTTCATTCTTCTAATCCCATAATTAGTTAAAACAAATCAAATGATGATTTGTTGAAATTACTTATCTTTTCCTAATATTTGAATTTCTAAATTCAAATATGAGCACATGGCTCCTAACTTCTAACCACCTAGCCTAACCCCCCCTAACCTAACCCATTCTATGTAATCATGGGTTTAACCAACCCTATCCTATCTTGCACATCCTAACATCTTTTATCCTAACCTCTTATGGGTTGGATATTATCCCCTTGAGACACATGGCACTTTTGCCACATGTCTCCTCCCTCAGACACTTGCCCTCTCATGAGCAAGGTTACTTGACACTTGTCACCATAGAGATGACATGTGTCCCTTCCTCCAACCTCTTCTCCAACTCCCCCAATCTTGGTCCTTGATATCTTTAGATCAAATCTGGACCGTCGATTCCCGCCACCTCAGCTTTGGCCTTAAAATTCCTATAAATACCCCTCATTTTGGAGCACAAAGGATCACTTGCATCCGAGATTTTAGCATCATTACTATAGGCATTTTTATCTCAATCGTCTAGCATAATTAGCATTTTAGATTAATCATGCATATAATCATGCTTCTCATATCATTTTAGATTAATCTAGCTTAATTTTCTTAATCTTGCATTCATTTAGTTTGCATTCATATAGATTAAATCGTTCATCTTGGTGTAGTCTAGTCACTGGTATTGCTTAGATAAATCTGAGAGAAAATCTATACTCGAATCTTTTAGGAGGTAATAGGACGATTTGTTATGCTTTTTATATTTATTGATTTTGATGAACTAACCATGCATGCAATGATTTATTGAGTGTTTGTGTTTCGAAATACAGATTCCAAATTTAACACACATGGAAGTAACACAATCAGGAAAATTGCAGAAGATAATGGTTGAACCTGGAGGATGCAACACAAATTGGTCTCAGGGTTGTCTCCTATTTCCAGGATATGTACAAGGAATTGACAAGAGATATAGATCAGGAGGATGAGCTATTTAAGGTCATCCCTAATGTTCTTTCCAAGGAGTATAACAAAAACATGAAGTGGACTATCCGAGAAGATGAGATCAAAAGTGTAATCTTCTCCTTTAATTCCTATAAGGCCCTTGGGCTAAATGGGTTCCCTCTAGCCTTCTTCCATGAGTATTGGGACATTATAAAGAATGATGCGGCGGTGGTTGTCAGAGATTTCTTCAAAAGGTAAGCTCTTAAAGAAAATTAATATGAAAGTTTTATTTCCCTAATGCTTAAAAAAGGAATAGGTTGAGATTATTATAGATTTCAGACCTATTATTCTATGTAATACTTTATATAATATTATTTCTAAACTTATTGTTGATACCGTCAATCATATTTTACCATGAATCATCTCCATCAATCAAAATGTTATTGTTCAAGGGAGGCAAATACTTGATGTTGTTCTTACTACCCATGAAAATCTACATTTTATGGAGAATAATAGGAAAACTGGGATGTTACTCAAGCTTTATATTTCTAAAGCATGTGGTTGCATATGCTAGAGCCATTCTATTCACAACTCTCAAGAAATTTGGATTCAAAGACAACATCATCCAACTAATTAGAGAATGTATCATTACTTTGAGATTCTCAATTTTGATTAATGGAGTAGCTAAAGGTTTTTTTAATAGTGAAAGGGGTTTGCACCAAGGGGAACCCTTATCCCTATATTTTTTCATCTTATCAGTTGAGATGTTGGGGAGAAATATTAATAGAATCATTTCCCAAAATAAGATTAAAGGGGTACATCCTGCTTCCTCCCTCTCCCTGCTTATCCTCAACAATTTATGGATGATACTATTTTGTTTGGTGTCTCTTCTATTCTTGAAGCTAGAAAATGGAAGATAACCCTTAAAAGGTATGCAAGCATCTTGAGACAACACATTATTGGCATTGAAGATGTCATTTATGTCAACATGTGTGTATGTAAGGTTGATGAAGTTGTAGAAGAGTGTCATTGATGTCAACCAGGTAAGTCAACTTGTAGGCTACAAATTAAGTAGAAGCGATCCCAATGATCAAGTTGATGGATCAGATTGTAGAAGATGACAGTGTTGTTGTAGACTTCCACAATGCCTATGATGTGTGTATGAATTTCCTATTAGATGTCTTGAAGCTGCTCAGGTGATTTGATTGGTATAGCTCTAGCCAATCTGGAAGTTTCTCTTGACAAATATTCTTGAAGTCCTATTGGGATAACTTGGTCGATGAAGGGGCTAGGCATCAGTATGTGTGATCGAAGTAATTTAGGCTGATACCGAGTCGTGTGGAGAAAATTTCTATCAGAATAAGTCAGGTCGATGTCGAGTCATGAGGAGTTGTTGGATCGGGATAGCAATGTCGAATACCAAAGCAAAAGCCACACATTGGAATAGATGATAAAGGTGATGTAACAAGTTTGTGTTATGCTGATAGATTAAACTACTTCAACATCATTGTATCAGAATATCTCTACCGATCAGGAGATCGAGGATATATATCGGAATAGATACCAAGGGCAGAATGACAAATTCCCACTATGTCGATAGACTAAACTATTCCGATATTTTCTTATCGGAATACCTTCTATTAATATGTTGAAGGACTTTGGAGTTGTCACTTTGGAACAACTATGCTGATGCATGTTTAGGTTGTGTCATCGAAACAAGTTTGTATTGACGGGTTAGTGTCCAGATGTTAATCTGATAGTGTTGGCTATTCCGATGAGTTTGCATTTTGGGTAACTTACACGGATAAGGTCTATCAACATGGAGATTTTGTTTCAGGATAGCCTATGGTGATAAGGTAAATCAAAGGTGAAGTTCTCATCAAATTAACTCATGCCAACGAAAGGGAACAATGGCATCACAAGGTGATCGAGATAGGTTGTGAAGGTGGAGTACGTGCTAGAATTCTATCTGATAGTGATTGTTATGTCGATGAAGGGACAAGGTGTTACATCGAGATAACGATAGCGATGAACATGTTTGCAGACTGCATAACACAAAGGATAGTCACAACATGACGTTCAACTGGTCTGAGCATCCCGATAGTCCACATAAGCTTTGACCAAGTCTGACCCGACGACATGGCATGTACACAATGAATCAGAGGACACCTGTCAAAAGATGAATGGTTATTTTGCCAAAATATTTGAAGATTGTAACCGACTTTGCGGCCATGTTTGCAAGTCGATAGACTTAGAGGTCCACAAGGATGTTGATTAGGACTTCCAGAGTGACCTGGACGACAAATGTGAAGACATGTGTACCCCAAGTGATCAAGAAGATATGCTAGGACGTTGAATGAGGTAGTTGGTCGATCCAATTAATGTAGAGGTCGTAGAAGATATTAATGGCAGATCTATAGCAGTTGGTTGATGGGCTCGAGGTGATCAACAACTTGGTTGGATCAGATTTGTTGGGCAGATTGAGATTACTAAGCTTAGTAATCTACGTACAGAAATATCTGAAAATAGATAGAACACATTTAATGTAGAAAGCTAGTTAGAGATCATACTCAAGATAGAGAATGAAATCTTGTTGATACAAAGTTGACCAAAGGAAGAGGCATTTGTTGAGATTTGACAACAGTAGTTGAGGAAGCTGAGATGGGAGAGTTGTGTGGACAAATGGCAGAGCAGGAAGAGTAGATACATAGATGACCATGCAGAGAAAGGATAGGTATGAGATAGTTGAGTTGGTAGAGCTATGAGGACAAGTGGCAAAAATGACAGAGAGTGGTCTAACATTCTGGCTGAGGTGTATGATGATGTGGCATGTAAAACTGCCACGATGCCAGTAGTGAATATTGTATCAACGACTCAGTTTAAAGTCGGTGAAGGGTACATATTGGTGGGTCTTGGAACTTGAATTGCCAACTAGGAGGATACAAACCAACTGAATGGATGATCATGATATAGAGTAGAGCATGGCAGTAAATGAGTTGACTAGGGTAGTTGGCTCACAATGAGAGAACTGTGTAAACGTGCAGTTGAGCATATAGGTGTGTGAATGTCAAGGGATCGTGTATATAGAAAAATAGAGATCTATGATCAAAAGCATGGAGTGTAGGTATGTGTGTGTTGTTGATCAGATAAGAAGGTTTCCACAAAGAACATAAGCTGCAGAAGAATGACAAAGAGATAGAGAGCATAAGAGACAAAGAGATAAAAAGCAGCTGAGATAAAGAAATAGAAAGTAGTAGAGACGAAGAGTGGTAGAGCAGCAAAAAGGAAAAGAGGGAGAAGTGATCCGAGTAGAAGACAAAGAACAGAGTGTAGAGAACAAGAGCAAAGATAGATAGAGAGTTGAGAGCTGGGATTAAAGCCTAAGATCAGAGAGCAGAAATGAGTCAGTTCAATCTCTAGAGGATAATATTTGTGAGTTGCAAAACCTCATTTGCAACAAGGTACCTAATTTGTAATTGAATATATCTCCATTGTAATTAGGTACCTTGTGCTCCTTTGGGTTGGTGCTCCTTGGTCTAGTGCCCTAAATGTTGTAAGTAGTGTTTTTCCTATGAGGCTGGATTGGAGCAGTAGACTCCAACAACATTTCTCATCGAGGTTTTTGCTCACCATGGGTTTTCCTCGTATATTCTTGTGTTATGGGTATGCCTCTTGTGTGTGTTTGTTGATATGTTTAATATTTTTGCTCATAGTTTTGTGATTAAAGTTATTGTAGCTTAGATCTTTTAGGAGGCAATGTTTTTATTGATCACTATTGGCATTGTGTTGTCATTGATGTCAACTGGTATAGCAGGTTATTGGTATAGATTGTCACCGGTAAGAAGAGGATGTCTACCGACATTATGGTCATTGGAGTCACTGGTACACAAGTTAGTGTTGGAGACATAAGTTGGGATGTTGACTGGTGAATAGGCATTGGAGATAGTTGGCATTATGGTAATGCCAACCGATAAGTGATGTGTTGGTAGTGTATGGTTGCTAACCGGCAAGCATGTGACTGGTAAGCAAGCAAGGTTGAGCTGATGGAGAAAATGCAGGAAACCGGTATGCAATTGGGCATCATACATCAGGACTCCCATTGGATGAAGAGGTTATCACATGATGAAGATGATTTGATCGAAAAAGTTTGGGATGCTACAAGTTAGTAAGGTAGACAAAGGGGATGTCTACTAGGTTATGTGCGTGACTAAAAATATGTCTGCTCAATGTCAGTAAAGTCAAGTTTAGTGCTTTGGTCCATCTACTCTCACCAGTAAGTGGTCATACTGAGCTTCTCTCACAACATGCATGGAATTCATCATAACCCTCTGAGATAAGACAGTCAAGAGATATAAGGCAGGTGGTTGAAGGAACACATTAGATGAACAAAGTGAAACATAATGGTGCCTCAGGTATGTAAAACCAGAGATGTGCACTAGATCGACAAGAGTAAGTATGATGAGCTACTAGGATAGAAGAAGAAGAGTAAGTTGTGATGAGTTTTCCTCTTTGGAAAACCAATTGAGATGAGGTATGAGCTGATGAAGAAGAAGAAAAGATCTTACATCTGCAGACATGGACCTACTCCGAGAGGCTGATGTCAACTGGAATTCAGATAGAGATTAGTGTCACCGGTGTGTAGGAAGATGAACTGTCAAATGGTAAATATATCTACTAGAATGCTAGAAGATCAGATGGAGATTGATGATGCCATGGTTGGAAACAGCTGAAGAGTGTTGACATAGTGACCCTATGGATGTTACCGGTATGCAGACATGAGTGTAGTCAACCGGTAAGTATGTCAACTAGTAAGCACACAATATAGACAAAGTGAAGAGCTCCTATCAGGGTGACATGTGTCTGAGTTTGGTGACTGAGCAAATATGATCCAACCGACAAAACAGAGAAGATATGGCATGAAGGTTGACCGGTTAATGTATAAATGATAGGGAAGTTGAACTGATAGATGAACACCAATAGTATGTTGGTCAGTGACTGAGCTTAAACCGACACAGTGTCCTAAGAAGGGGTGGATGCCAATGATCATGACATGTAGGACATAGGTGGTGTATGTACAGTGGAGGATAAATGATGTGTCGATGAGGTAGTTGGTGAGTAGGTCGACATTAATGTCGACTACGTAAATCATGGGTTTGTTCCAGATGTGTGTGGCTCTAGGAAAATTGAAGGATGTCTCTTCGAGAGTTGATAGAAGCAAGAGATCTGATCATCTTGTCGAATTGAAGAAGAAAATTATTGAAACATTCATGGTGATTGACCAAATGGTTGACAAACAAACCGTGTTTACTAAATATAGCAAACGTGTATTGAAAGCAGCAAGATTGGTGGTGATGTCTAATTGCTTATAGGTTGTCAATCCCCATGCAGATCAAATGATCTGATATGCCTTGCGGTTGATGAAGAAACCCTAACATGTCAAGTTTGAATGTCCATCTTGGTGGGAAAGCTCAAGTATAAATATGCTAACCAAAGACCTTGTTTATTGATGTTGCTAGAGGTTGTGGTACCGGATATTGAAGATTAGAGTGTGAGTGCATCAAAGAGTTAACTAGTTAGAGAGCTCATCAAATATCATAGTGACTAAGTGTTGGAAGGAGAATCGATAAGAGGGGTTTAAATGGTGAGGAACAGAGTAACCAGTGAATTGTCTTAGAGTTGATAGTCAAGTGAACCGATAGTGGTTGAACCGGTAAGAAGGCATCATCAGTGAGAAAAGGTGAATAGTGTACCAGTGGTGACAAGTAGTAGTGGGTCAGAGTGATCAGAGAACCGAAAAAGAATAGAAGTAACAAGATTGAGAAGAGTGAAACTAGTAAAGAGATGGTGTGAGTAAGAGGATAACTAACAAGGCAGAGACTGAGCAGAAGAGGAATCACAACTGACAGAGTGAATAGAATCGACAGAGAATAGAGAAAAGGTGAACCGGTGAAGAGATTATATGCAGAGGTTACAAAACTCATTTAAATTTGGGTTATTACCATTGTATTGTTTATAGTCAATCTAATCACTGAGTTGGTGCTCAGTGCAGAGGTGTGTGCTCCTTGGGTTGTTTCCCTAAATCAGTAGGGGTTGGTACCCTAAATTAGGGGTTGGTGCTCCTTGGGTTGGTGTCCTAAATCAAGGGTTGGTGCTCCTTAGGTTGGTGCCCTAAAATCAAGGGTTGGTGCTCCTTGGGTTGGTGCCCTAAACATTGTAATACAATTGTTTATTGTGAGGCTCGATTGGAGTAGTAGAATCCAACAAAATTTCTCCCTAAGGTTTTTGCCATGATGGATTTTCCTCGTATATTCGGTGTTATGTGATGTGTCTTTTGTGTGTGCTTGCATTTTGATCTTCTCCCTCTCTCACCGGTATATTCACCTTGTGTTAGATTTCCTAACCAATACACACATTTAGTATTCAAAGGGTTAAGTTTGGAAACCACTAATTCACCCCCCCTCTTAGTGGCATCTTGTGTTCTACAATCACCATTGATTCACCACCCCATCTCAGTGGTCCATTGTGTTTCTTCAATTGGCATTAGAGCCTAGGTTCCCCTGTAGTAAAAGCTTCCTCTATCTTGGGTAGATTCTAGTGTAAGAGCACTATGGTCAAATTTGAGTCAATCCCTGCACCTATGTTTGATGGTTCAAAATATTCCATTTGGTCTTGTAGAATGGAAGTCTATTTGTCCTCCTTAGGTTATGATGTTTGGCTCTTGGTTGTAAATGGTTACTCTAGTCCTACTACTCCTACTGATTCTAAAGCAAAAACAAGATATGACTGGAATGTTGAAGCGATGAAGGCTATTCTCAATGGGCTTTCTGATGATGTGTCTTCAAAGGTTGATAGATGAAAACTACAAAGAGCCTATGGGATAGACTAAAGAAACTATATGCTAAAGAGTCTACCACTACTGGATCATATTGTGAGAGGAAGAAGATCTATGAAGCAGATAAATATGAATATGATTAAAGAAGATCTTTTAGTTGCTGCAATAAAGATGAGAATGAATCACATATACTCATGGCACAAGAGACACAAGATGAGTAGATAACACCTTGCTGTGACAGTGCATCACAATCCTGCAGATAATATCCTTTTGGCAGTGATGGAGAAGAGGAAGATATTGAAGCTGAAGTTGATCTTGAAGGTGAGTTAATATGTGCCCTTGATGAGTTGAAGAATGTTAGAAAAGAATATAAAAACTATAAGAAGTTAGCCTTGAAGGAACATGATCTATTGAGGAAAATCCTTGAAGAATCAAATCAATGTATTGCTGCTATGACAACTGAATTAGAAGAACTCAGAAAGGTGAGGACAAAATACAAAATGTATAAAGATGTTGCTATTGAAGAACAAGACCGACTAAATAAGTGTCTTAAAGAGTCAGAGAAAACTATTGCAAATTTGAAGGCACAATTGGATGATGCTAAAAGGATAATGAAGAATCAAAATTAAATTTTTATACCAAGAAGTGTAGGTGTAAGGAACTAGAATCAGAAGTTGAGACAAAAGGAAAGGAGTGTCAAAATATAAATGATGAAATAGCCAAGCTAACAATGGAGCTTGTGAAGTGCCAAGATGAGCTCAAGACAAGAATCAAGTATGAGGGAAACACCGAGGATTTGGACAAAATATTGAGTAAACAAAAGCACTCCAAGGATACTAATGGTGTTGGATATGACGTTAGTCAATGTTATACTAGCAAGGACTCATCTAAGAAGGAGATGCACTTTTTTTCTTCTTGTGATAATGGTAATAAACAAACCTTCACAGTCAAGAATGCCCCAAGAAAGAAGATAGATTTGACTACAAGTGCTGAAGACATGAAGATGAAGGTTACTACTACAAGGAATAATCATGCTGATCTAAAAGGAAAAAGAAACCTAAATGAAGATGGCTACAACAGAAATGAGAACACAAGAAAGTCTAGAAGACCTTCTGCTAGAAGAATATTAGAATATGTTGATGCTCACAAGAACAAACAAGATTGGAAAAATAAAGGATCAGATGAAAGAACTACTGTAAATGTAGAACCCTAGGTCAGCAACAAAAGAAGAAGAAATTGAGAAAACCAGTTAGCAAAATCTCCTCACCTGTGGGAAAATAAATTTGTAAGTTATAAGTCCTTCTCTGGTTACTATTTTTCATGCAAAGGTTATGGAAACATAGAAAATGATTGTATAAATAGGTCTAGGAGGAATATCGATGCATATGATTATAAATTTCAAATGGTAGACACATGCATAGATCAGCTCCAAAGTATGGGAGCAAGAATGTTTCGGCTGTCCTAGGTGATAGAAATGTTGTATGTTATAGCTACAATAAATTTGGTCATAGGAGTCATGAATGTAGAAGAAAATCATTTCAGCCTTATGGTAGCTCCTACACATCCTCCCACAACAAAAATATAATGTATAATTATAATGGTCACTATGTAAGACAAAGATTTACATGGAACAAGAATAGGAAAGTTCCTAGACTGTCAAGAAGTTCACTTGTTCCATCAGTTGGTTATAACAGTATGTCTTGGAGAAGAAAGACCTATCAGTCAAATAGAAACCTCTTCATTCCAAAATCTGATGCAAACACAAGGTTCTTTGAATGTCACAAGATTGGGCACAAAGTACAGGAATGCAGGAGAAATAAGATGAAATCATATAGACCTAATAAGAGGGAAAACACTCCCACCATGCATAATAGAGGGTCTATGAGGGTCTGGAGAAGAAAATGGTGTTAGGCCCAATATGGAAAGCTAATGTACTGAGAGGGGAGGGGTGAATCCGTACTTCAAATCTTCTCTTGAACAATAACTTTACTATTATGCATAAACCAAAAACTGTTGTAACATAACATAAAGCTAAAACAAATAAATAACAATCATACATGATTCACTCCATAACACATATATTTTGGTTACGCATAAACTCTTGGTTAGAGAGAAAAATTGTAGTGGGGATGGCACCCACAACTTCACTACTCCAATAATAAAGAGTGCTCAGTTAGAGCTACATGTTTAGCTATTTCTGATAGCTTACCCTGTTAGGAGTATCAAGATCGTGAGATCTACCTTTCTAAAGGATTTTACAACACTTATTCTAAATGCTACACCTAGTTAAAGGCTTTACAATTTATAGACTTTGTTAGTCTTTTACCCTGTTAAAGGTTTCTCTTACAACTCAAAATATTACAATAAAATCTTTACAAATATTTGCAACTTCACATCTGAAATGTTATAGTAGATTCTATGTGCTTAAAATGAGATTACCTTGCTTATAGCATACCTTGGTAACCCATAGAATAACTCGGTAAACCCTTCTGTTTACTCTTTTCCTTGACTATTCTCTGAAATCCTTCTCGGTGACCTCTGTGTCTCTGTAACAGTCATAACACTCAATGCTTTCTTATGTATCACATATGTCTTGCTTCATACTCATACACACACACCTCTATATCTTTTTCTGATCCCAATCCATGTTGTATAAATAGATCTCTTATGTTGGTGATTTGGTTCATTGCTTCAATCTTACAAACATGATTTATCGAATGAATAACCATACACAATATTTAATTGGATAGATGACCTCAAAATCATACACAATCCTTAAGTGCAATTTCCAATGTGTTAACTGTTCTTTGTTCCTCGATCTTGTAACACGTTTCCATATGTGTGTCTAGGTTCAATGAATCTGGTAACACGTTTCACTTAGTGTATATCAACTCGGTGTATCATTATTACTGCTCGATAGACATAGAGTGTTACTCGGTAGACAACTCAGTGTATACTAGGCTCTGTGACTACTTTCTTTTATAACTGACTGCTCTGTGCTTACCGATTGAATATTTCGGTAGTAGTAACTGACTAGAGTATATAGAATGACTTTGGACATAAAACTAATGGCGACTTAGTAAGTAGTAACAATCTCCCCTTTTGACATTAGTTGAGATGTTTGACAAAACTTCTTTCAAAGTCATAACTAAAAAATCTATATACTTACAAAATTTGACTAAACTGATAGTATATAAATTTGTCAATGAAATAGTATATTTAGATATACTCCCCTTATCAATATACTGTACATAACTCTGATTTTGCATGCTCGATGATCAATATTCTGTTTTAACTGCCCAGTTGTCACTGCTCGGTTCACTGCTGCTTCCATGTCAAATTCAACTGTGCATTTGATACTCTATTCTGCTCGGTATACTCCCCTTGTATACTACACTCCCCATTTGATACTTTGATACTATACTCACTCCCCATTTTTGACAAACATCAAAACTTAGTTACCATTCGGTGGAGGCAACTGGTCAAAAATGAATTTGTACTTTGTCCTTGCATCAGTGAGAGTGGTGGAGAGGGCATCTTTGACACTGTCCATGAGTGAATTCTGAGATGTAATGTCAGCTAACAGTGAAATTAGTCCATCTAAGGTGCTTCCCTCTTGTTGAGTGGATAGAGAGGTAGCCTTGTTTATCTACTCTTGGATGGATGAAAGATGAGGAATGAATAATGTATGAAGAGTCATTATATCCATCCTGATCTTGTGCTCTTCATTCCTGAGTTCCAATTGTTGAGCCATGAGTTGTTGTAGCTTGATGTAGAAATGCTGAATAGAGTTTGGCTCAGTGGTCAACTTATTTGAGAGATCGGTGATCTCTTTCTCAATCACTTTTGTTTTATTTTTGATATCTTTAATGAATAAAGAAAATGTACAGAGTTTCTAAAATAAATAAAGAATGTGCTTGAGTTGAGGGGACAACTCAGCAATAAATTTGACAAGTTTTACTTTGCCAATAGCAATAGCTTTCTGTACCTCTTCAATAATTTTAGCAGTGAGCTCTTTATCCTTCAACTTGCTCAAATATTCAGATGCATCTACTCCTGATGTCTCAATTTTAGTTAGGAGTTCATCTAGTTGAATATGGATGGCTGCATCTGTTGTCACTATAGCTTCATGTAGCATATCTGTTAATAATGCTTTCACCTTCTGAAGTACTTTGTTTTTCTTTTGAATAGCCATTTGTTTCTCCTGTTCTGCTTTGGCTTTGCATAGTTCACTGAATTCAATGAGTTCTTTCCCTTTTAGTTTAGATATGTCTACATTCGACAACACTATTGGTTTTGACAAATCTAATTTGAAACTATGCTTTTTCATTTTATTTTCTTTACCTTTCATTGGTTGAACTAATACAATGGCTTGGGAGGCTTGATTACCCTCGGTAGGTTGCTCGGTAGAGGCAACACTTTTGTTGGTTCCTGTAGCCTCTATTTTCTCCTTCGGTGCTTCTGTGCTTGGGTCCTCAGTTGTAACATTTTCAGTGCTAGAAGGGGCTTGAGAGGTCTGTTCCTCGGTGGCCTGAGAAGTAGCTTCTCCTTCTATAGACTTTTGACCCTCTATCCCTTGTTCAGTATCCTGAGGGGCCTCGGTTGAAATAGGCTGAGTGACCGGAGGATAGGGCTGAACTTGTTCCAAAACTGACTCACTAGATATGAGTTTGGCATATGCATTCCCTTCTATCATTTCCTGTTCTTGTCCCTCGGTGTCCATGATATCCTCATCAATTTGTATAGTGTCAGCAAGGTCTTGCTCAGTGATATCGGGATCTTGCTCGGTAACATCAATTGTTTCAACTTCAACTTGCTCACCATCATTCTTGATTCGAAAGATTTCCTGCCATTTTTCCTTGGTCTCATTCTCTACATCCAAATAAAATCCATTCATCAATTTCAAGGCTCTTTGCTTGACTAGGAAGTTTGAGTGGTAGTTTTTCAAATGTTCACTAATTTCATCTACCGACATGTCTGGAAAGAGATGTACTAGACTTCTTTCTCTCATCTTCTTTTTCGAGTCCATGACATATTTCCACCTGTTATCAATATGCAAATACAATTCTTTTGGAAGAGAATTAGTTGCTTCCAATGGGACCAATTGGAATTTTAGAAGAGTGGAGATTATAGCTTCTATTTGTCTCTTTTCTGCATTAGATCTGGATTCATACTTAACATATCTAAATGATCCAAATCCACCATATTATTTCAGATTAGCACAAAAGTTATCAACACTATGTACTTCTTCCTTTTTGCTCTTAACAATCTGAAATTTGCTTGCATCTTCAGATTCGGTGTCACTAGACTCTTTAGTCAAAATGAGTCTCTAAGTAGATTTCCTATAAGTTTTTGTTACCTTTGGTGCGGCAACATTCTTTGTTTTCTTACTCAGTGACGCTGCAGATGATCGTGTGTTTGGGCGCTTGTCTGAAGGAGTCGGTGATACCTTTGATGTATCTTGTTTCTTCCTTTTCAAAACTTTCCCTTTAGGCAATTTGGTGCTCAATGTAATAGCTGCCTCTTGGGCTTTAGATTCCTCCTTGGTGATGACTATAGTGCCCTTGACAGGTGTGGAGGAAGAACCTTCACCATATTTCTCCGTTAATGCCTTGATCATCTTTGTTGCTTTCCTTGTAGCCTTTGGTACTACAATGCTCATCTTAAATTTCTCTTTAACTTCTTCATATGTACCGTATCTCAGCTCGGTAGCATGCCTTGGTAATGTAAGAAAAACATCTATCTGCTGTTGTGTGATGTCAAAATCAATCTCATAACCCGTAGGTGGCAAAGATTGGGTTCTCGGTTCCACAACATTAACATAGCAGTAGTCGGTGTCCACTTCAAAACACATGTCATCCTTGTATTTCTCTACTAATTGGGGTGGAATCCTATACCTATTATGCATCCTTTCTTGAAACTTGCTAAAGTAATCATCCATAATATCATTAAAGTTATCACCTAGCCGTTTGCTGAAGTCATTGATTTGATGGGTGATTGGTCGGTGTAGCTCCCAAACTACATTACCGACTAATGGAAAGAATTTCTCAAAATAGAAAAATAGGCATACTAATAGTGATCCAAACTTCGGTGTGTTAGCTGAGTTGTTCTTTTTCGGCTTCCTTATGGTGTTTAGATTCTCAAATAGGTTTTTCAATAATACTTCACAAAGATCAATTTTCATTCCTTTCTTCACAATTTTATATGCTAAATCGACTGTTGCATAGGGTACACTATTTTCCCTTGCCGATTGAAAGAAACAGTAACCTATGACTCTAATGGAAAACTTCAACTTTGCATCTATGACATCATTCAGTTTCAGTCCTCTGCAATCAGATTCCACTCCGGTTAAAGTAATCAATTCCTTTTCTGATATCATTTTCTGAGCTCGGGCACGATCAAAGATAGGGTAACCAGTGATCAAATGAATGATTTCCTTGGTGATTTTGAATGGTTGCTCCTCTAACCACATGAAATCATCAGGAAGTCTCCTCAGAACAAACTTGACCCATTGGGGTTTGAAGACACGGGGATAGGTTAGGGCTTCGGTCAATCCCTTGATTTTAATGTGTTCATACTTGCTATCTAGTTTCCCATTGGTACACAATTCATCATATGTGTCTTTGATCTCAACATTACCTAGTTCCTCAACATGACACTTAGTGAAGAATCTGACATCCTCAACTAGTAAAACCTTATCTAGAATGAGTGAAAATGCAATTTTATCATCTGATTCAGATGATACTTTGGGAGTTAAAGAGTATTTCAGTGAGGGCTTTTCAATGTTCTCAACAACAACGGGCTTCTGGATCTTAGGTGCCATTGCAGATTTCGGATAATCACTTAACAAAAGATCCTTAGGGTTTGAAAACTTTTAAATGACAAACGATTTCACTTAGCAAATGTAAAACAGATATTCACAAATGATATGATCGGTAAACTAGCTTGACAATACGTTGTGATTGATGTAAATACCTTGAATTTCGCTTCAGAGGAGGTTTGATCACCTTTGAATCGCTTTGCTCTACTTTCTTGAAAACTTGGTAAGTGTAAAATGACCGCGCAAAAGCTTTAAGTACACAATATACCTTATCGGGCTTCATGCAGTTAGGTCAAAAGACATTAAATGCACTTGGTACCACTTCCTTTTTATGCGTTTACCGAGTAGCCAGTCTTCTTGTATTTACTGACTAGACAGGCTTCCAAAAGACTTGATAAAAATTCAAATTTCCTAATGCATCTTTAGCTATGCAGATTTTGGATTAAGTACATGATAAAATAGGAACTTTTAAGATTTAACCTTGAGAGAATGCAGTCCCTTCATACCTTTACCAATTAATTTGGAATAGGTGCACGTAACTCAGTAGGTAAGGTGATTTCTTCATTTGACACAATTTCCTTCTTTTTCCAAATCATTTGTAATTTGCCTTTTATTTCTTCAGTGTCTGCTCTAGGTTGATCTCTGCAATCTCTAGCCAAGTGTCCAACTTTGTGACAATGAAAACATGCCATACCGGGATTTCTCCATGATCTTCGGTTGTTCATTCCAAACCTTATAAAGCAGTTGGCACTTATATGTCCATATCTTCCACAACATTCACACCATATCCTTGTATTGTAATCCCATGGTACTATAGAATATTATCAGTAAGGATCTGTGTGAGTTTGGTAACCTCTAGCATTTGCTCGGTGTGCAGACCACATAAAGTTCTTTTGCTTAAACCAACACTTCGCGGTACTATATCCATATCTATTGCAGTTTTTACAAAACCCTTTGAATTTTGCCTTCTGATAATTGTTCACAGACTTTGTCCTACATTGATTAGATGTGTGACCATATTTATAGCAATTGTAACAATAACCATTAGACCTAGTGACATTCGATTGCTTACCTTTTCTGATTTGGCACAAGTTGGCAGTATGAGCTTGATTTCCACAGTAGTTGCAAATGGGTTTCTTTCCTTTGATGTTCTTCTTGTTTCTAGCTTGTTTTGATGATTCTCCTCTCTCGGTAGTGTAGATTCTCTTCTGGGTAGAGTCTTTTCCTTTGTAACTGAGTCCTACATCTTTGTTGGGTCTTCTTGTATTAAGTTCCTCATCCAACATCTTCGATGCTTCATAACTCTTCTTCAGTGTTTCTTTGGATTTCTTCACTGTTTCAAGTTCATCGTTCAACCTTGATACTTCAAGTTTCAATGCTTGATTCTCATTATCCTTCATATTTGCTTCATGATGTGCATAACCCAATTGTTTTGACAGATTACTTTGTATTCCAATCAACCTTGTGATTTCATCATTCTTTTCAGATACTAATGCTTCAAGCAATTGTTTTTCTCTTTCTAGATCTCTTACTTTATTCTCAGCTATCCTCAATGCATCAAGATTTTCAGTCATCTGTGTGCTGAAATGTTCATGTCCTCTTTTCATTGCTTTTAGTTGATCAGTCAGTGCTTTGTTCTTTTCTTTCAATTCTCCAATTATCTCTTCAGTCTCTTTAGATATACTATTCTCAGATGATGTCTCAATTTGTTCCACCAGCTCTTGAGAGTCCTGCAAATCATTAGACAATCTTCTTCTAACTTTCAATGATTTTTGCATTTGTCTTTGCATGTTTGCAATCACTTGATTAGCATGATCCAACTCTTCTTGTAAACACACAATTCTCCGAGATTGTTTATAGCCTTCCATTGATAAGATCTTTTCCTTTAGGCTGTTAAACCCTTTTCCAAGATTCAAGCTCTGATACCAATTGTGAGGCCCAATATGGAAAGCTAATGTACTGAGAGGGGAGGGGTGAATCAGTACTTCAAATCTTCTCTTGAACAATAACTTTAATATTATGCATAAATCAAAAATTGTTGTAACATAACATAAAGCTAAAATAAATAAATAACAATCTTACATGATTCACTCCATAACACATATATTTTGGTTACGCAGAAACTCTTGGTTAGAGAGAAAAAATGTGGTGGGGATGGCACCCACAACTTCACTACTACAGTAATAAAGAGTGCTCAGTTAGAGCTACATGTTTAGCTATTTCTAATAGCTTACCCTGTTAGGAGTATCAAGATCGTTAGATCTACCTTGCTAAAGGATTTTACGACACTTATTCTAAATGTTGCACCTGGTTAAAGGCTTTACAATTTATAGACTTTGTTAGAGTCTTTTACCCTGTTAAAGGTTTCTCTTACAACTCAAAATATTACAATAAAATCTTTACAAATATCTGCAACTTCACATTTGAAATATTATAGCAGATTCTATGTGCTCAAAATGAGATTACCTTGCTTATAGCATACCTCGGTAACCCATAGAATAACTTGATAAACCCTTCTGTTTACTCTGTTCCTTGACTGTTATCTGAAATCCTTCTCGGTGACCTCTGTGTCTCTGTAAGAGTCATAACACTTAGTGCTTTCTTATGTATCACATATGTCTTGCTTCATACTCATACACACACACCTCTATATCTTTTTTTGATCCCAATGCATGCTGTATAAATAGATCTCTTATGTCGGTGATCTGGTTCATTACTTCGATCTTACAAACATGATTTATCAAATGAATAACCATACACAATATTTCATTGGATAGATGACCTCAAAATCATACACAATCCTTAAGTGCAATTTCCAATGTGATAACGGTTCTTTGTTCCTCGATCTTGTAACACGTTTCCATATGTGTGTCTAGGTTCAATGAATCTGGTAACACGTTTCACTCGGTGTATCATTATTGCTTCTCGGTAGACATAGAGTGTTACTTGGTAGATAGCTCAGTGTATACTAGGCTTTGTGACTGCTTTCTTTTATAACCGATTGCTCTATGCTTACCGACTGAATATTTCGGTAGTAGTAACTGACTAGAGTATATAGAATGACTTTGGACATAAAACTAATGGCAAGTTAGTAAGTAGTAACAAGCAGAACTTAGGTGATGAGTGTCGCGAGTTGGATTCTACTATGAGCAGGCAGTGTGCATTTCATGCACAAGTTATATCTCCTCAAGCTTAAGAAGATGCAAGATCTTAAGGTGAGCTACATATCGATCATACCTTTTGTCCCCAAAATTTTAACAAGGATAAGTGTAAGGATAGATTGCTGCAAATATGATGAATACCAATTTTAAGGAGACATGGAGAAAAAAGACAAGATGGAAGATGTTATATTTTATCCCTTGGTGACATTTCAAGCTCAGACATTGGTTTCTTGTAGTTGGCATGAATTTTTTCTATGAAAAGACACCTTGTTGTAAATGCACACTTGTATATGAAAGGATGTACACTACTGCAAAAAGTTGAACAAAAATAAATTGATAGTCCATAGTGCATAAAGTTGTCCATCGATGATTGTAGATGAGCCACATAAATTCTTATGATAAATATTTTTCTTCAGCAGGAAAGGATATTCTTCATTGGATCAATGAAATGATTAGTTTGGTGTAGCATAAAAGTGAAATGTCTGATGTAACTGCATGAGGAAAATGAGAAATTTTACAACAAAAACATAAGGGGAGTTAAATGTTTTAGAATAAATTGAATGTTCTAAATAGTGTTGAAGCTAAGAGGATAGACCAACAAAAGTATTGGCTGGTTCAAGGCAGTGGTTGTAGATGGCAAGAAGAAGGATGGTTTCTCATAATGATGCAGCTGAAAATGCAAGGATAGAGAGTGCAAGAGGATTGTATGCAGGACAAAGAAGTTGCATTGAGAGTGCATGCATAATAGGTGTGCAATGTGTAGTTCAAAGGAGATGCCAACATGACAGATGGAAGAAAGTTGAGCATATGGATTATATGGTTTTGGTTCTTAAGGGGAGACAAAATGCATATGCTGACAGAAGGTCACAGGGCTGCAAGAAGTGAAGTTACAGGTCTGCATACAATCATGATACATGCATCAGGGCAAGGGAAAAGAGGTGTATGGTTGAGGGGGAGCTACAAAGCCTACATATCACTCTCATGCATTCATGCACTTTTGTAAGATCATCTAGCATAGAAGTTACAGGTCTCAGGGAGAGACAAGTGATTTTTATAAGTAGAATTGGCACTGCTCTTATATTATAATAATGGATCATGTAGCATGCAACCAACAGAGGTGCACATAGTCATAATGGTTATGCTTAGGCACATCAAATGAATCAAAGGGAGAGAAGTTATTTTTTCATAATAACATATGACCTGAGGGGGAGCATGTAGATATCTATGGTTGGTAGTCACATGTCAATTCAGATGAAGTTCTATTGGCTATCAGGGCCCCTTTGCCATTGTTGTCAAAGGGGGAGAGAATGTGCAGTGTTGATATCAATACCAAAGGGGGGGATTGTTGGCATTGAAGTTGTCATTGATGTCAAAATGTGTGTGTGCAGGGATAGTGAAGTTGTAGAAGAGTGCCATTGATGTCAACTAGGTAGGTCAACTTGTAGGCTGCAGATTAAGTAGAAGACATCACAATGATCAGGTTGTTGATGACAATGTTGTTGTAGAATCCCACAATGACTATGATGTTTCTATGAAGTTCCTATTGGATGTCCTGAAGCTGCTCAAGTGATTTGATCAGTATAACTCTAGCCGATCTGGAAGTTTCTCTTCAAAAATCTTCTTGAAGTCCTATCGGGATAATTTGGCCGATGAAGGGGTTAGGCATCAGTATGTGTAATCGACGTGAGTCAAGCCGATATTGAGTCGTGTGGAGGAAATTGCTATCGGAATAAGGCAGGACAATGTCGGGTCATGAGGAGTTGTTGGATTGGGATAGAAATGCTGAATACCAAAGCAAAGCCACACATTGGAATAGATGATAAAGGCAGTGTAACAAGTTTGTGTTATGCCGATAGAGTAAACTACTCTAACATAATTGTATTGGAATAGCTCTGGCAACCAGAAGATCGAGGATATATATCAGAATAGCTATCGAGGGCGGAATGACAAATTCCCACTATGCCGATAGGCTAAACTATTTTGATATTTTCTTATCGGAATACCTTATGTTGATATGTTGAAGGACTTTGGAGTTGTCACTTCAGAACAACTATGCTGATGCATGTTTAGGTTGGGTCATCAAAACAAGTTTGTATTGATGGGTTAGTGTCCAAATGTTAATCCGATAGTGTTGGCTGTTCCGATGAGTTTGTATTTTGGGTAACTTATGCTGATAAGGTTTGTCAACATGGAGATTGTGCTTCAAGATAGCCTATGGCGATAAGGTAAATAAAAGGTGAAGTTCTCATTAGAGTAACTCATACCGACGAAAGGGAACAATGGCATCACAAGGTGATCGGGATAGGTTGTGAAGGCACAGTAAGTGCTAGAAGTTTGTTTGATAGTGATTGGTATGTTGATGAAGGGACAAGGTGTTACATCGGAATAACTATAGCGATGAACATGTTTGCAGACCGCATAACATAAAGGTTAGTCACAACATGAAGTTCAACTGGTCCAAGCAGCCCGATAGTCCACATAAAATTTGACCAAGTTTGACCCGACGACATGGCATGTACGGAGTGAATCAGAGGACACCTGTCAAAAAGATGAATGGTTATTTTGCCGACATATTTGAAGATTATAATTGACATTGCGGCCATGTTTGCAAGATGATAGACTCAGAGGTCCACAAGGATGCTAATTAGGATTGATAGAGTGACCTGGATGACAAATGTGAAGACACGTGTACCCCAAGTGATCAAGAAGATATGCTAGGATGCTGAATGAGGCAGTTGGTCAATCCAATCAATACAGAGGTCACATAAGACATTAATGGCGGATCTATAGCAATTGGTTGATGGGCTCGAGGTGATCAATAGAGGTTGGATCAGATTTGTTGGGTAAATTGAGATTACTAAGTTTAGTAATGT
The DNA here is from genome assembly GCF_030272615.1 of Cryptomeria japonica. Taxonomy (NCBI): domain Eukaryota; kingdom Viridiplantae; phylum Streptophyta; class Pinopsida; order Cupressales; family Cupressaceae; genus Cryptomeria; species Cryptomeria japonica. The sequence continues at coordinate 267,310,220 of NC_081414.1, forward strand.
ATGTACAGAATGATTTGAAAAAAAGATAGAACACATTTAATGTGGAAATCTAGTCAGAGATCATACTCAAGACAGAGAATAAAATATTGTTGATACAGAGCTGACTGAATGAAGAGACATTTGATGAGATTTTACAATGTTAGTTGAGGCAGCTGATATGGGAGAGTTGTGTGGACAAGTGGCAGAGAAGATACATAGAAGACCATGCAAAGAAAGGATAGCTATGAGGCAGTTGATTTGGTAAAGTTGTGAGGACAAGTGGCAGAATTGACAAAGAGTGGTCTAATGTTCTAGCCGAGGTGTATGATGATGTGGTGCGTGAAACCGCCATGATGCCAGTAGTGAAGATTGAATCCATCAGATCAATGACTCAGTTCAAAGTCAATGAAGGGTACAGATTGGCGGGTCTTGGAACTTGAATTGCCAACCAGGAGGATCCAAATCGACTAAATGGGTGATTATGATATAGAGAAGAGTAGGGTAGTGAATCAGATCTAATTAGGGTAGTTGGCTCATACTGAGAGAAATGTGTAAACGTGCAGTTGAGCATATAGGTGTGTGAATGCCAAGGGATCGTGTATATAGTAGAATAGAGATCTGTGACTAAAAGTGTGGAGTGTAGGTATGTGTGTGTTGTTGATCAGAGAAGGAGGTTGTCATTAGGAACAGAAGTTGCAGAAGCATGACAAAGAGATTAAAAAGTAGCTGAGATAAAGACATAGAAAGTCGTAGAGACGAAGAGTGAGAGAGTAGTAGAAACCAGCATGAGTAGAGCTAAGGTAAAAAGGCAAAGAGGGAGAAGTGATCCTAGTAGAAGACAAAGCGAACAGAGAAGAGAACAAGAGCAGAGACAGATAGAGAGCTAAGAGCTAAGATTGAAGCCTAAGAACAGAGAGTAGAAACAAGTCAGTTCAATCTCCAAAGGAGAATATTTTTGAGTTGCAAAACCTCATTTGCAACAAGGTACCTAATTTGTAATTGAATATATCTTCATTGTAATCATCTGAGTGGGTGATCAGAGTTAGGGGTTGGTGCCCTAAATTTTGTAATCAATGTTTTTCCTGTGAGGTTGGATTGGAGTAGTAGACTCCAATAGCATTTCTCACCGAGGTTTTTCCCCACCGTGGTTTTTCCTCATATATTCTTCTGTTATGGGTATGCCGCTTATGTGTGTGTTGATTTGTTTACTATCTCTTCTCATGGTTTTACAATTAAAGTTATTGTAGCTTAGATATTTTAGGAGGAAAATTTTTTATTGATCATCACTGATTTACCCCCCCCCCCCCCTCTCAGTGGTCCACCATGTTCCTTCACACATTAGTTACAATAAAATAATGGTTTATTTCTTCAACATTGAAGAGAGACTTCAAGAGAAAATTATTAAGATACTAGAATGTTAATTTAAGGATTCTGTTCCAGCAACTTACCTAAGACTCCCTCTCACCACTAAAAAGCTATGACCCAAATATTGGTTTATAATCATTAAAAGGATCTAAAAAAAATTTCACAATGGAAAGGCAAGTTGCTTAGAAAATTTGGCAAGTTTCAATTATTGAAATCTAGTCTCTAAAATATCCCCGTATTTTACTTGTCCCTATTTGAGATTTTGGCCTTTATTGCTATTAAGATTGAATAGACACAAAAAATGTTCCTCTAGATTAGGGTTGAAGAGTAGAAGAGACTAGCCTTGGTCAAATGGGAGACTGATTGTAAACGTAAAAATATGGGTGGATTGGACCTACACAAAATTCAACTGTTTAATAAATCCCTTATTGCCAAGATATGTTGGAACCATATCTCTTCAAACAATTACTAGATTATGACTATGAAATCTAAATATCCCACGGAACAAAATTTTCTTTGTTCTTCCCCTACTAAAGGGTTTGGAGATCTATAATAACATCCTCAATTCAAAGAAGATTTTAAAATAGGGCTTGAGATGGAGAGTGGATAATGTCTTTACTATAAAATTCTATAAGGATACTTGGTTTGATAACTCTGCTCTCTACTTCCCTTAATTTAGAGATCTTATTGAACTCCTTGCTCAACACTATGGGGTCAAATTATTTGATTATACTAAGTGGAAGGAAGAAATACCTAAATGGAAGAATTTCTCCTATTAGGTTCTTCTAAGAGGGGAAATAAGAGATCTATTTCTAGATGTTATAGGAGATTTCCCATATTTTGACCTCGAAAGAAGGGATCAAGCTATATGATCCCCTAATATGAAGGAAAATTTTCAGTTTCCTTGGCTTACTCTATGGGAGAATATGATATCAAGAATAGGGACCTTAACTAGAGTCTGATATGGGACATAAACATAACTCCTAAAATTGGCCACTTTTATTGGACAACTATCCATAATAAGATCCTTACTATAAACAATCTTTTTAAGAGAGGGTTTCAAGTTGTTAATCGATGTATTCTCTACCTCCAGGAGAAAGAGTTATTTTATCACCTATTCCTTCACTATAATTTTACCAGGGACATTTGGAATGGGGTGTTGTCATCTTTGCACACCAGTTGGGTGCTCCCTAATAATATTAGAAGTCTCATTGAATCATGGAAGAATAACTCTACTTTTAGACATCTGGTGTTAAGGAACCTTTGGAATTAGATTCCTCCCTTCCTAGATTGGAATTTGTGGAAGGAAAGAAATAATCAAATTTTAGGAAAGAGGCTAAAAAAAGTTATGAGGTCTTCCAAATCCTGAAGAATATAATTAAAGAGAATAAATTTTATCTAACACAAATGTGTAGAGAAAAACACTACTCTTCTAGAATTATATGTAGAAGGAGTGGGGAGTCACTTGCATAATGGACAAAATCAAAGTTAGATAGAAAATCTTAAGGAAGCATGTGTGATGGAGGAAGCCCAAGAAAGATTGGGTGAAATTGAAATTTGATGGGTGTAGTAAAAGAAACCCTAGGGTGGTTGTGGTTGTTGGAATCATAAGAGTTTCAAAGGGAAAATTGACAAAATGATATGCCAAATGTGTAGGGACAAAAACCAAAAATGAAGTTTAAGGCATGGCCCTTTGGTGAGGTCTAAAAATCATTGTTAACTAAAAGAGAATCTAGATTTGTTAAAAGTATAATTAATTTGAAGTCCATCTTAGTGTGGAAAGTAAAACACTATAAGTAGGAGATATTATCTACATTAAGTCAAATTATGATATTGTTATCAAGATTCAATTGTGTAACTTTCGAGTCAAACTCATTGATCCATATTTCATTAGTAGTGGTTCAAAAGAACCCATCTCTCATGAGAATGAATGGAACACTTAGCACTCATTGCATCTAGGTGAAGCTCACAAAGGTGAAACATTGGGCCTTCTCGAGAGGTGAGAATAATTATATTGGCTTTTCAAATACATGACATTATGGATTCACTATTGATCACATCCTAGGTTGTACGGGACCAATGTTGCTCATATTTCATGTGGTAGTGACCACTTTCATATGACATGCTATTATTATTAGTATATGGTTAGAAAACCACAATTCTGATTTTGTGGATTGAGATCAACCATTATGATTATGTGGTTAGAGGACCACCATTACATATATTCATAAGCTCCATGTGGTTTTAGACCACTATTTCCCCTCTTCCCCCTTAGGTGACTCGATTGAAGTCATGAAGTGATTACGTTGTGGAAATTTTTTTGCTATTTCGAACTCAAATTTTGATTCTTTTATGATTTTTAAATTGATTGATGTAGCCAATAGATTTGAAATTATTTAAGATATTGAGTAAATACATTTTGGAATTGTCCTCATTTGCCTCAAGGATTGGTTATTGCGATCTTCCATTTCAAACTTTTAATTTGTTGTTGTATACCTAAAAGATGGTTAGATGTCAATTAAGAGAAAACATAACAAGGATACCAATGAAACATTATATGAAAAGATCTATCAAAGAAAAAAAGTTAAATAAGTCATCTCCTAAAACCATTCCATTGTTCTCTATCTCAAAGGATTCATTAAATCAAGGTTGCTCTCAGATCATTGAGCACTTGATCCTTTAGAATGACAACCTAAAGAATGAGGGATGAGTTGATTAAAGATCTATATGCAAATGCAACTAAGATCTATGATATAATAGTGAAACTAAACATCCTATGATATGGATATTATACTATACTAACATGCTATGATATGGATATTATGATAATATAATATATGCTAATGCTAAAATGCTCCTAAATTCTTAAGCTTGGAAAGAGAGGCAAATGTGGATTCTTGATAGACAATAACCTAGATGCATAAGACTTGGATGATGGATAAGAATTGAGTCTTTGGGCATGCATGCATGCAGAGGTTGTAGTGCAAGTAATCGAGTGATTGGTAGGTGTATGGGAGAAATGAGGCCTATTTATAGAAGAAATGGGCAAATGGATGGTTGAGATTGAGTAATCTTAACAAGGGTTAGGATTGAAGGATACTCAGCCCATGTGATACTTTCAAACCAATCCCATGTTGATAAGTGTCAATATGAGAAGGCTTGAGAGGGGAGAGAAGAGGCATTAAATGCCTGAGGAGACATGAGGGTCACCCTAGGAGGGTTTGGTTAGGGTTGAGTTAGTGGATAAAGCTTTTATCCAAAGGATAAAATCTTGTGCAAGAGTTAAAGGGATAACCATGGTCCAAGCAATGAATGCTTGAAGAAACCCATGAGTTAAAAGGATGGTTAAGTTAGAGGAAAGTCTCTAGCCCAGTGTAGAAGGTGAATTAACCATTAATGGTTATTGAAGATTTTGGAGGTTAGCTTGTTGAAGACATAAAGCCTTTAATGGTTTATGAAGACTTTTCACTCCTTCTTAAGGAATGTGCAAATGATTAGTAGGAGGATTAGGCTAAATTTGAAGTGATTAGAAGAGTATAGAAGGCGTTTAGGCATGCAAGTGAATTTTGTAGGAGAATGCAAGTGGGAGGGATTTTAGGATTTTAATTGGAATAAAATTTATTTATTTCAATTTATTGGTGCAACTTGCATTTGGATAGATATTTAAATAAATATTGATTTATTTAAATGTGAATGTGAATTTTGGATTTTATTTAAATAAATCTTAATTTATTTAAATGAGAAAAAGGGGGATAAAGCATTAAATGCTTGAAGACTTGAAGGAAGTCATGAAAGACTTGAGAAGTATATAGAATGAAACCATTAAAGGTTTGAAGACTTTCAGGGAAACCATTAAAGGCTTGAGAAGTCTCTAGAATGAAACCATTAAAGGTTTGAAGACTTTAAAAGAAACCATTAAAGGCTTGAAGACTTTAAAGAAAGCCATTAAAGGTTTGAGTTGATGGGTTTTGGGTTAACCTTTGGTTTAGGACTGTGCAAACCATTAAAGGGTGATTAGGTTAATAATAGGGGTTTAGACATGATTAGGAGGAAGGTTAATTTGCAACTTGGATTTTCTAGAAAGTGCAAGTTGGGGAGGGATTTTAGGAATTTAAATAAATATTAATTTATTTAAATGTGAGAAAGGGGATTTTAGGGATTTAAATAAATATTAATTTATTTAAATGTGAGAGATGGGATTTGGGGATTTTAAATAAACATTAATTTATTTAAATATGAGAGATGGGATTTGGGGATTTTAAATAAATATTAATTTATTTAAATGTGAGAGATGGGATTTGAGGATTTTAAATAAATATTAATTTATTTAAATGTGAGAGGGGGATTTAATTAAATAAATTTGATTTATTTATTTAATTAATGGTTTGAATTTTCTTAAGTGAATTAATAATTTATTTAATTAATAGAAGAAGGGGGGTGGGGTGAATTTATTAAATATTAATTTAATTAACAGTTAAAAATGGGAAATGATTAATTAAATGTGAATTTAATTAATAGTTGGATAAATGATAATTAAATAAATATAAAATTCATTTACTCAAGTGGATATATTTGGGTGTCTACAGTTGTTAATGGATGTCATTAAAATTTCATCTTCATTTGTATATTTTTATTAATTAATGCTATTTAAGTTTAAAAAATTATTATTTTGAGGCTTTGTCAAATGTTTGTTGCTGTTGGGAGGTGTGTAGTGATGTGGAATATGTTAACCGTCATACTCATGAGGGGTCCTTGACATGTTGTATGAGGGGAGTAGATGGCCTAGGGAATTATTATGTAGGAGTAAATGAGATTAGTATGGGATGGTTACAAACCATTTCCCATAGATCTATATGATATTTCTATGCACAAGTTCCTTGGGGAGGACCTCATGGTAATTATTTATGTGATAGATATTCTTAGAGGAGAATTTTGGACACTGGACATCCTCATAATCTCTTGTGTGATTCTTGTGTATCATAAAACCGTTGTGTGGTCTTGTGTTGGTTGGTGTCTTCAGACCATTTTCCTTAATCAATTAAACTATTTGCATATTAGCTTTTTGATATATATATATATATATATATATATCTGACTGGCTGACTGACCCCATCATCATATTAATTATTGTATTAATACAGACATCGGGATGCACTAGACATATAATAATATATAAGTATTATGTATATGTTTTTTTATTAAGAAAGCAGTGAAAACTAGGGCACTGACCCTTTACATATTTTAAACTATAAACAACACTTAAACATCACTATAACAACAAACATCCATAATTAAAGTCTTTCTGAACCAGAAACAACAAAAAGAACAAAATAACAGGGAGCAAGGGAAAGCATCCCAAAACACAAAACAAACAACACAAGACCTAAGGGGCTGACTTGCAAATCCTAGTCCTATCAATGACATTTTTTTGATTATCAAACAAGAACTTGTAGAGTTCCTTGGCTTCATCTTTGTCAACATCGTTGTCCATGGTACACTCTCTCAGGAGAGAGAGAGTGAGGGCCAAATTGTGAAGGACCTGTAAACAAAAATAATTGAGACATGCAATCTGGGAATCCTTGGCCTCCACCTTATTTTTCAGAACCTTTACCTCCTTAAGAATGGCCTTCATGTCCAGCAAGAGCTCTAGGTTTTCAATATTTTGCAAAATATCCAAAGTATCAGAACAGATATTTTCAAGTTGTTCCATAGTCGGGATCCCCTAGGGGATATCAATATTTTTCTCATCACCCTCCCTATTGACAATGCCCACCCCTAGGTCAACTTTTTCCATTTCCACCATCTTAGCCAAATCCACAATAGGAGCACTGACCCCCTAGGCTCCCAAGTCCTCCAGGTCTGCCACATTCTTGTTCTCATCACCTTCTCTATTCACAGTCTCCACCACTAGGTCCACTTTTCCCATCTCAACCATCTTAGCCAAATCCATAACAAGAACTCTGGGTCCCCAAATCATTTGGTTCCACCATTTTCATCACTTCATCTGGGTCCACCGGGTTGATAGTCACCGCATGTTCCATATCCGAAATAACATTAGCAGCCTCATTGAGGGGCCTAGAGGAAGCCAAATATTTAAGGTCCCCCCCCCCCGCCTTGTCCTAAAACAAGCCTTCATCAGGATCAGAGACATCTTTAAATTTTTCCTTTTTCTCTGAGGAGATTTTTGAAGCCAACCTGTGTGACCTCCTTCTTCCTTTAGTGTCAGGGGAAGGGCTTTCCTCCTTAAATTCTTCAGACAAATAATTGTCCTCAATGATAATTATTTTCCATTTCATAGGGGTTTTCCCTTTACCCTTAGTGGGGGTGAGAGTTTTGTTAGTCGAGGAAGACGACACCAGGTTATGGGCTATCTTAGTGATGGACACTGAGGGAAGGAATTGTGCACATGTAGGGGCAGGAAAATGAGTGGTCGTGAGGACACCTTGCGAAAAATGGAAAAATCTAGGTATAGCCAAGCCAGAAGAAAAGGATGAAAGTGGTAGAGAGGTTGTGGTAGGGGTTGGGCCAACATAAGACTACAAGGAGGACATAGAGAAAGATGAAAATTGTAAAGCCTATAGATTAAACCCTGGTGAAGCAAGATAGGCAGCTTGTCCTCATGCTTGGGAACAAGGGTATCTTTCACAAACATTTCCAGAGAATGTAAGAGGAAAAAAGGAAAACACAACAAGTCATTATTACGAAAATGGTTAAGCAAGGGAAGGTGGTAGTAGTAGAATTCCTTAAAGTGACCTTCCAGTGTGAAGTATTTCATCACCATCAAGAAAATTTGGTTCCATGGGTGCTTGAGTTCTTCATGGGCAAACCCTCCCTGCAACTTAACTGGTTCCTCTCTTCTTCTTCTGAAGCATTTAAGTCCTTCACTATTGGAAACATGGCTAGTGTTCTTTCACCGCCTTCCTTCTAGAGCAAGACTTGTTGCCTAGGCAATGGATTCCTCTGACACTTCAAAAGAAACAACACCCACTATGACTCTCTGCCTAGACCAAGAAGCAACAAACTGAGCTGAAAGTTGTTCGTCATGGCCATAAAGGGACTCCAAAACTTAGCCACACCACCTTCAACATAGTAATTCTAGATGAGGGAGTCACTCTTGAATTCATCGGGCTTGTCAGGCTCATAGTGCACTCTATCACCCCCCATTTCCTCAACAAAGAGAGCTTGTTTAGCAGACTTCATAAACAAGACCTCACAAAGGATGTCACATATACAACCCTTAGTGAAAAAAGCAATGTCAATATTGCAAGGGATGGATAAATTTAGCCTGAGGTAACAATCAAAGCACAAAAAGGCAGAATGATTACCATTAATAACCTTGGAAATAGGGGGCTTGTGTGAGCCATAAGTCATGAATTAAGACATGACTTTAGGCATGTAGGAAATATTCCTAAAATCAGAAGTTGCACTCATAGTAATGATATTGGAGGCACATGGCACAAGTTGCCCATGACAAGTTTTTAAAATCATCCAACTTAGCCTAGAACCCATCATATCATTGCTCGTCCAGTACATCATTATACAGTGACCCCAAGAAGCGGACCAAAAAATCATCTTTCCTTTCGTGGCCAATCTGGTAGTCCCAATCAACACATAACTAGCAGTAGTCATACGAATATTCTCCATATTCAAATTTAAGAAATAACTCCTTCTAGGATACCAAGAGGTGAGGAGGAGGGTAGCAATGAGGCTAAACAAGAGATTCATCATCAATTTGAGTTTGAATTCTCTCTTTCGTTAAAAGGAAGTTGACATGAGGCGGTAGAGAATTGTGGCTCCTCCAACATCTTAGACCAGTGCTAGTTAACCCCAGGGTAGCAAGAGCATCAACGACCCCATTCCCTTCCTTAAACATATGCATAATCTGGAAAGAGTCAAGCCCATAAATAAGCTTGAGAGTGTCCCTGATGGGGCCTTCAATGGTCCAATTGAGCCTGTTTTTCCCTTTAACAACATCAATGATGAGATTAGAGTCCTCTTCTATGTCCATACACCTGATGCCCATGGAGAGAGAAAACTTGATCCCCCAAGCCAAGGCCATGGCTTCAGCTTGGTTACTGGAGTGGCCATTTAGATTCCCAGCATAAGCAATGACCAGAGCCCCACTGTGGGTTCTAATGACACCTCCCCTAGCTGCAAGACCCTTTTTGGCAGCCCCATCAAAATTTAGTTTGTAGCAGCCAGGGAGAGGGGGGAACCAAACAATATTCTACCTTCGGAGGCATTTGGAGCAATCTATGTGAGAAAATGAAGGAGGAAGATTCCATCTACGAGCAATCTCCCAATCCTATTTAGAGGGGGTTGTAGGAGGCAATCAGAACCTAGTCACCGAGATGTTCTCCAGAATGAGCTTAAGGAAGTAAGCAAAGATAATTTTCGAGGAGGCATCCTTATCCTTGAATATCCTATTATTCATTTCCTTCCAAATGCACCAACAAAATTTGGGGGGGGGGATGTGTCTCCATAGTTGTTGAATAAGAGGATTGGAAGAGGGGCCTCGAAACTCTTGCAACAAATGCAACATATTTTCATTCAGAGTCCAGCTAACACTAAGTTTACAGTAGACCATCCCCCAGAGAACCCTAGCAAAGACACATTGGAGAAAGAGATGGGAGGGGCTTTCAGCCTCATTTTTGCAAAAGATACATCTATTAGGGAACTAAAATCCCTGCTTAGCCAAATTGTCCTGAGTCAGGATTTTATTGTGTAGAATAGTCCACCAAAAGAAATTGATCTTTGGGATGAGTTGAGGACTCCAAAGCTCTTTCCAGTTGATAGTCAAGGTAGGTTCCTGAAGAAAGATATTGTAGGCCATTTTAACAGAATACTCCCCTGAGGGGTCCCATTTCCAAATAAATTTTTCACCTCTAGGAAAGAGGGGGAAGAAGGTTACAACTAGAAGGGTCTGGAACTCTCTTGCTGTAAGGAGGAGATGGGGTTGATCAAAGCAACAATCCTCCATAATTTTCCAAGTGCTATTGGAGAAGTAATCTGACCCATTCCCCAAAGAATTTTTTTGTTGCAACCTTGATCCTTCTAAGTGAGGGGGAGGTTATTAGGGGCTTCTCCCCTAGCCAACAATCCTCCCAGAAAAGGACATTTCTTCCATTACCAATGAGCCACTTCATGCCTTGGGATATGAGGTCCTTGCAGTAGATGATATTATTCCATATTTTTTATCCCCTGGGGAGACCCACATCATTTAAAGAAGAGACAAAACTATCATTGCCAAGGTATTTAGCCCTCATAATATTGCCCCAATCAAGGTCCTTGTTCAGGAGCATCTAGGCCTTTTTGGACATTAGGGCCTTGTTGAAGTGGGTGATTTTAGGAATGCCCAACCCACCCTTAGATTTTGGGTAGCACACATTGTCCCAACCCACTAGAGAAAGCCTTTTATTTTCTTCCATACCAGTCCAAAGAAAAGTTATTTGGATTCTCTCTAGTTTAGTAGCCATGGCAACTAAAATTTTGAATAGGGAGAGGAAGTACATCGGGATTCCCTGGAGGGATGAGGCCAACAACTAAAGCTTCTAAGCACTACTAAGAAACCTTCCCTTCCACCCAGCCAATTTTTTATGCATTCTTTCAAGGATAGTGACCCAAAAGGATTTGGAGACATCCTTGACAGTTAGAGGAAGCCCAAGGTACGTGTCAAGGAGGGAGGCCATTTGACAACCAAGGATCCTACAGATTTTATCTTGGAGTTTATGAGTAGTATGAAAGAAATAGATGTTTCTCTTTTCATAGTTAATATGTTGTCTAGAGGCATCAAAACATTGGTTTAGGAACAATTTCCAACCCTTGGCTTCAACCACAAAAGAGATCCCGAAAAGAATAGTGTCATCCACAAATTGTTGTAGGACAAAAGGAGGCACAATGGAAGCAGGTTTGATGCCTAAGAGGACCCCTCTGTTGACAAGAGAGTTGAAATTAGAAGCCAAAAATTCAGCAAGAATAATAAAGAGGTAGGGAGAGAGGGGGTCCCCTTACCTCAGCCCCCAGAAGCCTCGAAGTTCTCTTGAGGGCTCCCATTGAGAAGAACGGAATAGTTGACTGTAGATATGCATTCCCTAATGAGGTTGAGCAACTTTCCCCCAAAACCAAGCTTTTGCAGAACTTTAAAGAGAAAGTTCCAATTAAGTCTGGCATAGGCCTTGGAGATATCCAATTTGAGCACCATACTAGGTTTATGACATTTATCCATAGAATGAATGATCTCATGGGTGGAGATGGTTGCATCAAGAATTTGTCTGCCAGGAAAAACCCCTTTTGAGTCGGGCTAATCAAGGAGTTCAGAAAGGGTTTAAGCCTATTAACCAAGAGTTTACTGAAGATCTTGTAGATAGTGTTGCAAAGACTGATAGGGCGGAATTCCTTAAGGAGGGAAGGGTCCTGAATTTTAGGAACCGACACTATAAAAGTGTTATTCAGCTTCTAGCCAATTCTGAAAGTATTATGTATAAGTTATTGAACATCAAATGTATATGTATTAATGATAGAAGTGTTCGTCTTTCTAGCCAATTTTGATCAAATTGGTATATGCATTCATTCACAAATTTGAGAGTTAATCTAAGGCTAATATCGACCAAATGATTTTCTAATATTTATCTCTTTCTAAAGACTCGTTTAATTCATATACAATAAAGCAACTGTTTCCATCATAATTTGAGACAACAAATCGATAATAAGACTAAGTGGTAACTCAACCTAAGCATCTTTAGGTGATATGTAACCTAAAAACATTTTGAAATACATAAATATCCTATAGGAATCGATTCAGAACACACATAATCACTTATCAATCTTATTATATGGCTTAGTGTGATAGAAAATTTAATTATCATACTTTATAAAGTTTTGTTATTGATTTATTGCTTTCAGAAGGCAATAGAGAGCGGTTAGGAATGACTTTCAATTCTAATTTCATTTTAACTTGGAGTCTGATATGTATAAGAGATTCAATGTATAGAAAAAGGGCTTATCCATTTCATGATTAAGTATTTTTTTGAAATATTTTGGTATTTGGGGTTTAAAGAGGGAGTCCTTTCTTCCTTTCAAGATGGTTATTTTTCTTTCATTTTTGTTCACTTGAAGGGAAAACGAAGAATGTTCTGGGCAGCTGTGAGGTTCACGCCAAAGCTAGTAAACAGAAGCTCGCAAGAGCCGAGTTAAGTAAAGGTGTAAGAAGAGCGCTCACCACTAAAGTGGACTTAAGTAAAAGTTGGAAAGGGTGAATGAGCTAGGAAGCTTGAGGGGAGAGTCAAGTCTCAACAACTCTGCTATCAAAAATCACAGCCATGTGCTCCTATTACTCTCATTAATAACTTCTTGTTTTGTATTGCAGCCATGGTGAAAACTAGATCATCGTTGAGAGAAAGAACTTGGTACAGGAGTACTCTCGATATAGTTTGATCATTAGGAAAATGAAAAGCTTATTCTGATTTATTTTACCAAAAGTAGTATTATAAAGTTTTCATGGAAGAAAAAGAAAGCAGTATTTAGAGTTATTATTATTTTTACAGTCATTAGAATAGAGATAGATTAAAAATGAAATGTAAAACTCCAGCATAGTAGAGTGTAAGTTGAACCTAATGTTACTTCAAAGTGGTTTATTGAACCAAAATATGCTATAAATATTAATCTTCCAACCTTGCATTAAATAGTTAAACCTCAGTTTATGAGAAGAAAAGGAGAATTGTCTACTAGCTTGTTCTTGTGAATTTATTACTCAAAGATTGATACAGAAGTAATCTCAATCCTGTTTGAATCATTAAATTTACAAATAGTGTAAGGTATACTTGGAATTGGTAACAACAACTATAACATGTTTCTCTGATAATATTAGAAAATGGTCCAGTAGATAAAATAAAGTGAAAGCAGAACTACCATCAAGTCTTACCAAAAATAAAAGAACCTTGATAACTAAAATGAGTCCGGTATGATATCAGACTATTTAATATCATTCAGTGTCCATTCATTAATAGAATCAAGATAAGACTCTTAATAACTATATTATGAAACATGAAATGGGTTATGATAGCTCTTCAGACACTTAACAAGTGGAAGATTTTAAATCAAACCTTTATTATAGAACTTCTCACCTAGTCCCAAGAGTAGAAGAGGCGATGAAATAAGTATACTTGCATTAGTTTTTCAAACAATTTGTCAAGAGATTGCACCTTGCATTTGTTCTATAAATTTGGCCACCAATGGCAATAAATTTGGCGATCAATGGCAATTGTTGAGGTCAAAAAACAGAAATGAATGACCCAAGGCTCTTTACCAACTACATAGTGATAAGTTTAGAGTCATAATCTTTAATGTTGTTTAATCCAAGTCGAATATAGGTGGGTGAGTAGATGAATACATTTTTGAAAGTGACTAACATTTAAAACATGTGGCCAAGATGATGCAAAGATCTTGTGCTAGTTAGCTCACCGTGTCTAGATACATAGCCTAGATCTTAGGTCATACATAGTTAGAAGGTGCCTATAGTTGTGTGATTGACTAGGTTTGTGTAGGATGCAACGCTAGGATTAGATGGAAAATCGACCCATTTTTGTGTTTGCACCATCATGAAGGGTAGGGACACTTCCTGTAGGAAGGTGTGTAGAGGACCACCAAGTTTGTGGTTAGAGGTAAATTGCTCGAGTGATTCTCTACCTCCATATATATACACCAAGACTTGATATTTAACTTTGACTTGTAGATTACTATAGACTCTTAAATCTCTCTCCCTTCTTTTGAAATATGATTGAAGTAGTAAAATGAATAATAGTAGTTATTTGAAAGTTGTGTATGAATATTAAATTACTTAAGCAATACATAGTGTATATCCAAATATTTTACGTTGTGTGTACTTTTCTCATTCATGAAAGAAAGTATTTCAATGCAAAATAATTTCTCATACAAATTGGTTAGCTTCTTTTCTTTCGTAATTGAAATTCAAATACTATTTCATGTTGGTAGAATAGTGGTTGTTATAGAGGTAATTGTATGATAGAGCATCCTTGTCTGTATGAGAGGATATTTGATTCCACGTGGTAGATATGTGTTGTGCTCTGTGATGAAACTCCCTAACTAGCTCTCTAACATCTAGTCCTAGTATAATTTGAGTAGCACCCTGAATATGTATTGTTCCTTTCCTAAAAGTGTTGACTCCATTCTTGCATTCTTCAAAGATGTGTATTATTCATGCTTGTATGTGCCTATGTATTGGGTGATCCCACAATATTGAATTGCACTTTTTGGCACATCCTGATTTTTGTTGAAATCATACATTTTTTTAAAAATAGATTAATTTAATCTTTAAGAGGTCCATTTGAAGTAATTCATTGAGGAGAGATAGATGAAAGACTCTTAGATCAATTTTTTTTTGGATAGAACCTCTATACTTCTAAATCATACTTGCAATGGAGTCTCCACACCTATCAAAATGTTGGAAGTGGAATTACTCTAAGGGAGGGGGGGGGGGGGGTGAATTAGAGTAATGTATATAATTAAATTTTTATGAATTGACTGCAAATTTAAACCTTTTTTATCTTGAACAAATGAGAGTGATTTGTATATGCAAAGTGAACACAAAAACTTAGCAGAATAATATGCAACTTGAATGACATTAACAACTCATATTAAAAGCATTATATTATATTGTTCAATTAATTCTGAATGAACAATCTTGTTATACTTTTTGAAATAGAACTTCACACTCACAAATGACAGATTTAACTTCTTTTTGACAACTTTCTTTAACATTCATACATCGAACATTGCATGACAAATTTGAACAATTGAACTTTGAACTTTTTGGAAAAATTGAAACAATGATAAAGTATCAGAGCATTTCATGAACAAATTAACTTATAACAGAGTGAAGAACTTTAACATTTAAGCACATAAACTGAACACAAAATCATCACATAACACATTGATTTCCTGAGTGGAAAAACCCTCATGGGGTATAAAAAACCACTCATAAAATTCCTTTTTATTAACCAAAGAGCACCAACTCTGTAACAATGGTGGAGAAACAACTCAACACCAATTTCTGAAGAACCAAATTCACAGGAGCACCAACCCCTTTTAATGTTTCTCAATAAACAATGTATACTATCAAGTTCTTGTAATTGCAATAGACTTCTATAATCACAACATCATAATAGTATACAATAGTAAAAACCGCATTATAGCTCATTACAAAATATGTACTGTGAATGCCAATACTTGTTTACAAATATATTCTACAATTAGAAGAATAATGTTTGTATAGAACCAGAGAGAATAATGTTTTCCCAGAAACCCTTGTCTGCAATATAAAGATGTTTCAATAAAATAATCTTTGTTTAAATTTTTTTTCTAACTTTGATCTGTCTCTCAAAGTATATTCCATGTAACCTCTTTATGGCAAAAAGGCCATTCATTTTATAACAAGGAGAGCATGACAGAAAGGAACTATTTTTTTGTTTTGTTTACACAATCGGTTTGAATAACACTCGAAACCCTTGTTTAGTCAAGTGAACAGTCTACCATTAAAAACTTAACTATTTTTCCATCTTATTTCATCTTAAACAAATCAATGAGAAAACGAAAAAATAGAATCCCTGACTGTTTTCCATTTCTTTTCAAAAGATTATATGTAGAGTTCCTAGGTTCGAACTACCTCTTTCCAAAAGTGTTTTCATTACCATATTCAAAAAAAAAAATGACAGAGATTTTGGTAAGATTTTACCTTTCTTTATGCTAGCCAAAATTTAGATATATACCATAAGAAAGCTTCCCAGACCACATTCATTCTCAGTTGAAGTTAGCTACTCTCATTTATTTGCATTCGAATAGTCTCATGAATATGTCGCCATAACAAATGTGAAGTTCTGCAAAGTGAATAGTGGCTAGGGTTTCACAAACCCTCATCAAACAAAATACAATGAGATTGCCCTATTTTCTTTTCCAAATATCGAGCCCTTTACAAAAACAGAAAGTCTTTTCAAGTCCAACAGATTAGATGTCATATAAAAAACCATGTTATCAACAATCAAATCAAATACCATGTCAAACAATATATACCAAGTCACTGTCCATGTGCCAACAATATTATTGAACTATTATTGAATCCCAAGTGCCATCGATCAAATCCGATTGTCAAGTTAAAAAGTTGACAAAATTATACCTATACTCATAACGTTGACTGTCCATGTGAGTTATTGAATCATTTATAATGTTTGCAAGTGATCAAATTACCGACTATCCAAATGTCATAAAAGAACCATGTTTGATTCTCAATGTATTCAATATACATTTGAGCCCGATATCATATCATATGGTTGGCTGAGTGATATAAAAAATATGCACTTTAACAATATAATTGAATGCATTGTAATATAACAAAGAACACAACATAATGAATAAATTCTAAGTGTTAGTGATAAACACAATGCTCATTGTGTACCAATGAATATAGTATAAACAATGCACTTCTCCTTAAGATGTATAAATAAAATGAATGTGTGAATGTTGTCATATGTATGAAATTGCTAAAGCATATAAATGCTTAGGAGAATGAACCCAAAACTGAATGCTATGAGAAAGAACTCAAGAATGCATATAAATGTAGCCTGATAAACCGACTGAGTATCAAGATGAAGTCATGTAATCTGAAACAAAGTATACCTTCACTCTGAATAACAAATCGATCACCTATTTGTCTGAATGAAACCAAGTGAGAACTGAAAGACATTATACAAAAAAAAAAAAGTATCACTTGCTATACTCATCAAAACAATATAATGATCACCTAAAATCAAACACCATAACCCCATGAGAAAGATACTGTCTATTTGCACATGAATCCCAATATATCAGTACCTCAACATATAACAAAACTGAATGTAAACCAAGTATTGAATTGCCAAAATGGAAAGTGTCCATATGCCAAGATCAATGAGCCAATCAACAAAGTGCCAACCAAATAACAGTTTTGACATCAAGGACAAATAACACAAAAGAGAAGTCAACAAACTCCCCCTTTTTACTTGATGGAAAACAAAAAAATGAGCCATAAACTTAGCCATCTGAAACAACGTATGGCAGTCAACCTAAAACCACTAATTTCTCCCCCTTTTTGTCACAAGGACAATGGGAATTTTGTGAAGTGCCAAGAAAACTGAACTAAAAAGAGATGCAAATATAACATGAAGCAATAATAAGCTTCTTAGAGAGCTTAGAAGCTCCCCCTAAAGCAATGATGGAAATTTAAGAGAGAAGAGATTGAGAGACAACTCCCAATCTAGACCGAAGTCTTTCAAATACCTCTTTAGTTAAAAGCATAGTGAAGATATCTACCACCTGTGCTTGTGTTGAAACATATTGCACAGTTACCTCATTAGCCAACACTTTTTCTCAAAAAAAATGAAACTTAATGGCTATATGTTTAGTTCGTGAGTGCATAATTGGATTCTTAGACAAATTTATAGCACTAGTATTGTCACAAAATATAGGAACAGGTTTTGCAACATTAATACCCATATCAGAAAGTGTCCGAGCCATCCAAAGAATCTAAGTACAACATGATGTAGCTGCAATATATTATGCTTCCATTGTAGACAATGAAACAAAGTCTTGCTTTTTTCTATGCCAAGCCACAAGACATTCACCAAGGAAAAATCTTGTACCACTTGTTCTCTTTCTGTCATCTAGATAGCCAACCCAATCAGCATTAGTAAATGCCATTGAAGTAAAATCATTACTCCTAGGATACCAAAGACCAAGATCAAGAGTACCCTAAATATACTTAAATATTCTTTGAATGACTGTAAGATGTGACTATTTAGGAGTAGATTGGAATCTAAAAACCATACAAACTGTCTGCATTAAATCGGGTCTTGATGCAATTAAGTATAACAAGATGCCTATCATAGACCTATATTCGGATTGATCACATTTGGAGAATCATTAGTTTTAGAAAGCTTACAGCCAATTACCATAGGAGTGCTCATTGAATGGCAATTTTCCATCTGAAACTTTATCAACATTTCCTTTGCATATTTTATTTGTGATAGAAATATGCCATGTTCAAGTTGAGAAACTTCAAGGCCAAGAAAGAATGTTAGTTCACCTAACATTGACATTTCAAATTTTGATTCCATAATCTTTGAATTTTTTTTAGATAAAGCAACATTGTTGCACATCCAAAGATTATATAGTCATATACTTCAACAACTAGAACATCATCACTCTCTAGTTTGACATAAAGGTTATTGTCTACACCACCTCTCTTGAAACCATTTTCTATTAAGTGTGCATCCAACCTTGAATACCAACCTCTAGGAGCTTGTTTAAGACCATATAGGGTCATTTTCAACCTGTAAACATGATCAGATTTGCCTTTTGCAACAAACCTTTTAGGTTGTTCCATATACACTTCCACGTCAAGATAGCCATTCAAAAATGAAGTTTTAACATCCACTTGATAAACCTTAAAATTCTTGAAACAAGAGTATGCTAAGAATATTCTAATAGATTCAATTCAAGCAATAGGTGCATAAGTTTGTCCAAAGTCAATACCTTCCTATTGTGCATACTCTTGTTGGCATTGATTTATCATTGATGTCAACCACTATTGCAGGCTACCAGTAGAGATATGACAAAACCGATATGAAGAAGATTGAACTGGCATAAGGAAGATTGACATGAAGGCTTGTGAACCAGTATGGTGGAAGACAAGCAAGTATTGAGACTGTCAATGACATGATTAGCAAGAGGTGATATGAAGTTGTGTGTTGGCATGACAAGTTGCAACTGGTATAAAGGTTGGCTTTTTGCTTGTGATAATGTTTGTGATAAAGAGGCGGAGTGACAAAGAGATCACAAACCACTGGAAGTGAAGTTGTGCTACTCGTGTAGTGTACACTACCAGTTAGCAAGAAGAGAAGGTTTCACTAGTAAGGGCTTGTGCTGGTATGATTTTGTTGAATGATAAAGTTTAAACCGACCTTGTGTTGGTGAGCTGAGTGTATGGCAATATGATGCCACATGAAGCTTAGGTGGAAAGCATGCATAGGTTGGTGAAGTTTCCACCGACATGGTTGTTGGAGTAGTTAGTCGATATTAAATGAAACAACCACAAATCACGGGTCGATAAAAAATTGATGTGGCTCAAGGAAGAATGCACGATAGAGAAAGATCAGGGAGTTGTTGGCGCCTATATCGAAGCAAGGAAATCGGATTGCAAGAGGACCTCGAGAAGGAAACAACTAGGTCTTAAATGAGTCGATAGATTTCAAGGCTGGAAATCATGATTGAGTTTTCTATTTTTGGCAAACATACTTTGGACAGATGAAAAACACGTGATGGCTTATTCCTCCAATGCAGGTGTGCGATCCAAGTCGGATAAGATCAAATTGGATACAAATTTGGTTGGTGGAAGAAAACCCTAGCCACCCTTTGTTTGAATTGGTTTTAGGCAGGAAAGCTTCAGTTTAAATATGGTGACCTAAGATAGTTAGAGTTGTTGTTGCTGAAGTGTAAAAGAAGAGTGTGAAATTGTTGTTTGAGAGCCAAAGAGATAAACACTTGAAGTGTTTGTGAGTGAGGATTGTACTGGTAAGGAGAAGCAAAGTAAACCAGTGTAAGGAGCAAATTGATAGAGTGAGCATAGAATGCAGAGGTGACAAACTGAAAGAAGTAGTACCTTATAGAGAGTGACCAAGTGTGATTTGAATCTAGTAGAACAAAGGGAGAGAGGATAAAGCAGAATTAGAACCAGTAGAAATGCCAAGTTGCAGTGTGTGTTGAGCTGATTCAAACTGGTAAGATAAAAACCAGTAGTGCAGAGCTTTGAAGGGTTGTAAAACTTCATTTGCAGTAAGGATCCCATTTGTATATTTGATTTTTCATATTATTTTCATTAAGCAGGTGCTTAGTGCAAGGGTTGTAGCTCCTTTAGGTTGTAGCCTATAAATTGTGTAGGGATTGGTGCTCCTTTGAGTTGGTGCTCATAAATCAGGCATTGGTGCTCCTTGGGTTGGTGGCCTAAAATTTGTAATCAGATATTTTCGTTGTGAGGCTGGATTGGAGCAGAAGATCTCCAGCAGCTATTCTCACCGAGGTTTTTCCCACATTGGGTTTTCCTCATACATCTAGTGTTATGTCTTGCATCTTCATGTGTGTGATTTATTAATCCTTTAGTTATTTCTCTTACACACATTGTTTGTATTGCTTTGGTAATCGGTCTACATCTTGTATATCTCATATTGAACTGGTATAGCTCTGATTAAGTAAAAACTATTTAAATCATTGATTCACCCCTCCTCGGTGATCCATTGTGTCCAACAATTCTTTGCATACAAAATGTGCCTTATTTCAAACCACCTTGCCACATTAATCCAATTTGTTGCTAAAGATCCATTTGCCACCAAGAACGTTTTTATCATCAGGTCTTGGGACTAATTCCCAAGTTTCATTCTTTTGAATCTGGGTGATTTCTTCCTGCATATCTTTCAACCAGCAATCATCATTTAAGGCACCGTGAACCATTTTAAGCTCAAATTCAGTTACCAAACAAAAGTGTTCAACAATTTGAGCTTGTTCCTCAATTTTTTCTTTACCTCGGGTTAATATTCCTGCATTTCTATCCCCAATAATCTGGTTTTGGGGATGATTCTTGATAAGAATCCTGGAGGGTTTTTTTAGAGGTGTTCCTACCTTAGAACTTGATGCATCCTCCTATTGAGTATCATCTACTTCAGCAGATTTAGGAGACCTATCAAGTCCTATTGTAGGTTCCTCCTCAACATCTTGCACATGATCAACATCTAGAAGCAAATTTTCATCAAATGTAACATTAACATTTTCAACAATCTTATTTATCATCTTATTGAAACATTTATAGGCTTTACTATGTGTAGATTATCCTAAAAAGATACATTCATCTGATTTAGATTGAAAGCTGCCAAGATTTTCATCATCCTTTTTGATAAAACATTTACAACCAAAATTTTTAAAGTATTTAATAGTGGTTGAATGACCATATCATAGCTCATATGGAGTGAAATCAGATTTCAATCTTATCTGCACCCTGTTTAGAATATAAACAACTGTATGAACAACTTCTTTCCAGAATGTATTAGGCAATTTGGCTTCATCTAACGTTGTTCATTCCATTTCTTTCACAGTTCTATTTTTTCTTTTGACAACCCCATTCTGTTGAGGTATCTTAGCAACAATATACTGCCTTTTGATGCCATGTTGTTCATAATAATCAATGAACTCTTGAGAAGTAAACTCACCTCCTTTATGTGATCTCAAACATTTAAGTTTGAAATTTGATTCTTTCTCAACCCTTTTATGAAAGATTTTAAATCTTTCAAAGGCCTCTGACTTATGTATTATAAAAGTTACACAAATCATTCTAGTGTAGTCATCAATAAACAACATAAAGTAATTCTCACCATTTATCGACCTTGTCCTAGTAGGACTACATAAATTAGTGTGTACAAGTTGCAAAGGTCTAGTTGAGGAATGCTCCTTATATTTGAAAATCACCTTTGTTTTCTTTCCTTTTAGACAACCTTTGCAAACAACATTTTATGGTTTTCTTAGCATAGGTAAACCTCTTACGTTTTGATTTTTACTGACTCTAACCATATTATCAAAGTTTACATTCCCTAAGCGGTTGTGCCATAACCATTTTTCTTCAACTTGACCCATAAGACACATGCCTTCATTACTTTCAAGATTAGAAGAGTCAAGAGGATTGTAAATATTACCATGTGTTCTTAATCCAGTTGCAACTGTTTTACTTGATTTATTCTTGATTGCACAACCTTGTGAATTGAAAGAAACATCACAACCACTATCACAAATTTGACTAACACTTAAGAGATTGTGTTTAAGACCTTCTACATGATACACATCATGAATAGGTGTATCATCATTTAAAAATAAAGAGCCTTTACCTTCTATCTGTATTCTTGAGTTGTCACCAAACTTCACAAATCCACTAGCATAATCTTCAAGTTTTAAAAAATTATCCTTATCTCCTGTCATGTGGCTGGAACAACCACTATCCACTACCCACAATCCTTCTTATTGGAGAGAAAGGTAGTTTTCACAAGCATGGATTGTTCTATGCTTGGAACAAGCTTGGGTCTCCAAACCTTTTCTGTAACTTGTTTATTGAGTTTGCACTATTTGTATGTGTGACCAATAGTATTGCAATTGAAACATCTGATTGTATTTGGAAAGCCAAAGAATTGTTTGTGACCAAATCTTGGTGTTCTAGGCATCATAGCTCTATAATTACTCACTTTGTCTCCAAATTTATTGCAAAAGAAGCAATAGCCATTGAAAAAGAAGTTAAACCTGAAATTATTTCGTTTATACTCAAATGACTGCTTCTTGTTATCGGTCTTGAAGTTCTGATTTGAAGTTTTTGAACACTCACCAGTGTCATTATGCTTCTTTTGTTTTCCAAGAATATGTTGGATATTGTTGGTCATTACTTTTGCTAGGATATTTTTTTGTCATTGATGTCAACATATTCCTGTGTATTGCTCTGGTGTGTGCAGATTGGGAAGATCTTATGATCCGGTTTGCAGTGTTGTTTTGTTGATCATGGTTTTGCAGAGTTCAGTATATCCTCTGGTATATTTGGTGTGATCAGATCTTGTGCTGATATTTTGTGATGTTGTTTGGGATGGTCTTGTGTATCTTCATTTCAGATGGATCATGATTTGGTGCTCTGCAAGTTATCTTTCTTCGTGACAGTTGCTGATTGGTTGTGTTCTTGAGCTTTCAAATGTTGATTGATGAAGATTTGATAAGTGGTGTTGGTGCAACTGTTATTGATGATTCTAATGTGCTTGTTGGTGTTTCCTAGTCATGTCCTATTTTTTTTTTTGATCCACATTGGTTGTTGTGTGATCTTTTGATGGTTTTCATGAACTGGTAATGATTTTCATGTTATACGATTTTCCTGGTGGTGTAGCGTGTTATAGTTGATCTTGGCATGATTTCTGGTGGATTTGTGCATTTGGTAATTTCAATTAGATCCATTCTATGCTATGTATATCATTGTATTGGTCCAGTGGTCGATCTTTGTATCATGTGATGCAATTTTGTAATTGAGGGTTGAGGGTTTAGCCAACCTTGTTATCAAGGTTGATGAATTGTATATATAGGTGATATATTCATGTAATTTAGGTTTTGATGTTGTGTCTACATTATCAAAGAGTGGTGTATGTGCAAACAAGATATTTATCCTTTGGTGATGTGTTGAGGAGAGATTGGTGTTGCAGAGAAGACAATTGTGCTTAACTGAAATTGTAATCGGGCATTTGGAGATTCTATTCTTTCAGTTGATTTCTTCCGAATTGTAGTTTGAATATTGTTGTAATTCAGTTGGACTTCCCTGAGGGTTGTAGCCTTCTAAGCCATTATATTTGAGCAGTGATCTCTAGGCAATGTGCCTGAATGCATGTGCATTCCCCATTGTAATATTTTTACATACTACTGCAGAGTATCATCATATTGTGGGTAGGTTCCCACTGTAGTTTTTCCATTAACCAGGTTTTCCACATCAAAATGTTGGTATTGTATGTTGTGCTCTCAATTTGCTTATGTCTTATTGTTGCATTTTATTAGATCTATGTTTGTAGTTAAATTTGTTGATCTGGTGAAGACTGATTCACACCCCCTCTTAGTCTTCCTTCTTTTTTGCTACTAACAATCGGTATTAGAGCTAGATCCTCTGGTAGAAGGTTGACCGCTTGAGGAGATCTGGGATGATAGCTCAAGGTGTTATCTTTAAGAAGGACAATCTGAGATTTAATGGGAGTAAATATGCTATATGAAAAAACCAGATGGAAGTGTACTTGAAATGTCTTGGAGAAGATTATTGGAAGATTACAAAGAATGCCTATACTATTCCTCAGAATGGACCAACTACTCCTAATGAGATCAAGGAAGATGAACATAATATTAGAGCTAAGGAAGCATTGCTTAGTGCCCTAACTGATTTTGAGATGACAAATGTAATGGGACTTCAGACCGCACATGAGAATCTGGCTAAAGCTTAATATTTTGTATGAAGGTGATAAACAGGTGAAGGTTGCTAAGTTATAGAGTTTGAAAGGAAAATATGAGATGTTGAAGATGGGAGATAGGTGCACTCTTGATACTAGTTTTGAGTTTTGGCATGATATGGTTATTTGATATGTTCATGTGGAGCATGTTATCTCTTTGGTTGAGATGGATAGATCATTTTGTCATGTTTATGTTCTTGATTCTGTGGTCGGAGCTTTTATATTGATCTTGGTAGTTATCTTTGTATTGGGTACATGATCATTTCTTGATTGCTTCATGGTGATTCTATATTGCATTTGGAGTTTGACATGGATTGATTGGTTACAAGTACTCATGGATACTTGGAGACATAGCTAATGATGATATTCTCTTGTGATTAGAGATATGTGTTGGAATGGTTGATGGTTTTAGCAGGAAGACCTAGGAGCATTCACCTATTATGGACTTGAGAGGAGATTGTTCTTAGATGAGTCCTGATGACTTGGGTATCTTGGATGAGAATTCTCATTCCTCACTCTTGATCTACTCAGCAATTTACTACTTGAAAGGCATTTCCCATTGTTTCCTTTCAAGTGCATTATGTTTATTCTTATCTTTCATAGATATAGATTTTGAGCTATGGAGATGTTTAGTTCTGGAGGGTTCATTTGAGAGATTTATGGCATTGGTTATCTCCTTGTGTATTCGAGTTATTATTATGATGGTGGCAGTCATTGATATTAGTTTGCGAGATGGTTTTCATTAGGAATATTCTCTTTGGATTGGGAATGGATATTTATTTTAATCTTCTTAGTTATGAGAGGCTTACATCCATGTTGATTACATGTTATATATGTTTGTTTGGTCCAAGGGACTAGACGATTTTTTTGGGTCTTGTTATTCTTTTCATGTGGGGTTTTATGGAGGAGATCATACTTGACAAAGTTAGCATTTAGAGGTGTGTGTACAAGGACATGCTATAGGATTTGATTTGAAGTGTTTCTCTCTTTGTTTTGGTTATCTTTCTGGATGCTTGTATTCACATTGCATTGGTTTGAGGTTGTTTGGAGCTATGTGCTGATTAGTTTTTAATCATGATATGTCATGTGGGAGATGACATGGATGATCCTTTATCTCTTTCTTTTGTTGGTGTGGATAATATGGGAGAATGTTGGAGACATGGTGTGAGAGTGGTACTTGCAGGTTATTGGTTTACATGATGTACATATCGATGTGGATGTTCTTGATACTACATGGTTACACTTTATGATATGTTGTTAGTGGATTCATTTCTAATATTGACATTACCTATGCAGTGGGAGTTCCTTGGTGTACACATGTGGTAGGTGTTGCACTTGGGGCTTATGGTTGCATGTTACAGGTTGCATATGTTGATGACATGTTATTCACTTGGTTTGTATGCCATGGAGGCATGCATAGTTGATGTGTTCACACTTGGTGTGGGTGTTATTTCAGCTATGTAAACAACTACCTCTATATTGGATACCTTTGGATTAGTGTTTGTGTTCAAGTATCAGTTGGTGTAGGACTTATCATTTGATTACGACATATTGTGTGGATTTCTCTTCAGATGGACTTTTCATGTCCAGTGGCAATGGCATGATGAAGGGTGGGAGCATTCATGTATGAGATGGTGGTCACTTTATTTCTTGTTGCAGGTATCTTGATGGAGCACTTGGATTCCATGATGGTATATGTGCATGGAGAGACCAGTCTCTTAGTCGTGTGAAAAATTACTTCTTGGCCCTTATGCAATGTATAAACAAGTGGGAGAATGTTGGAAAAATGATGTTGTACACCTTGCATAATAATGTTCTATTTCTGTATTATTTTATTCTTGTGTGAGGTGGACATGGAATTATATTGTAATATCATATTGTATTGTTGCACCTAGGAGCATCTAGATGGACGTGCAACATGTAGAGATTCCCTTGGAATATTCTTTTAACCACTTGATGAGTTGTATTGATGCATTCATATTATTATATTATATTTATTTAATATTGGGGAATGTAATTGTGATGAAGTACCCCATATTAAATGTGGGTCAAGGGTAGGTAGGAAAAATATTATATTTTATTGTCACATGGTTTTAGGCACATGGTTTGATGTAAAACCACTTAGTGGTTTTATGGGAGCTTGTGTTTATAAAAGCAACCACAAGGGTAGTTTTTTGGGTTGGTCAGTTAGCCAGGTTAGCATTTGTGAAGGAATCATGGCATGGGATGTGTGGATTCATGCTTGGTCACATGGAGTACTTGGTTATGGTTGGGTTTCAGAAGCTTTCCATAGTTGTATTGTAATGGACACATTGCTGAATAATACATGGTGGATGATCCTTTTGGAGGCTGGGTTTTCCCCTCATGAGGGTTTTCCCAGGGTATATCTTGTGTCACATTTTTGTGGGTATGTTGTCTATTCTTTGCATGTGGATTCTATGAGCTTATTTTGTCGAGATCTAAATTGGGTTATGTGGAAATTTTCATAAAGTTGGCTGCAAGCTTCGTTTCACTAATGAGTGCAGAATATCTAGATATGAAAGAGAGACAAGAAATATGGAAGAGAAAGGAAGAGAGCTGGATGAACTTGAAGCACTGATTTCTCAAAGATTGCCTAAAGGAGTTTGTAAGTATGATGGAAAATTTCCTTTGAAATGTTTCTCTTGTAATAAAATAGGATATTTTTCTTCTAGATGCTCAGAGAGAATGACTAAGTACGACAGGCATGATAAGTTTTATAAGAATGAGAAGTATGATAAGCCTTACAAGCCTAACGAGAAGTATAGGAATCAAAAGAGCTATTATTATGTTGTTGATGAAGGTATTACAGATGAAGAATCAGAAGGAGATGAAGTTGTATTCCTTGCCATTAAGGAAGGTGGACCTCTACCTTTTGATTCCACTAGTTGTACTATTGAGGAGAAACAATTAGCTGCTAAGGTTGAAGAAAAAGATGAATGCATGGGTAGTTGACAGTGGTTGTTCACATCACATGACTAGTGATAAAAGCAAATTTGTGAGTATGAAAAGATATGATGGTGGAATAGTAAGATTTGGAGATGAAAAAGCCCGTGTGACCCATGGGAGAGGTTCTATTTATTTTGATGGTAAGCATAACACTGATGATGTCTTGTATGTTGAAGGTTTGAAGCATAATCTTTTGAGAGTTGGATATTTGGTTGATAAAGTTTATGATCTACAATTCAAGGATGGAAAATGCAAGATCCTAAATGCCTCCAGTATACATATTGCATCTGGAATTAATACTGAAGGTAATATTTTTCATTTGAATGTTGGTAAGAAAAGTTGTTTGATTGCTCAGATTGATGAGAGCTAGTTGTGGCATAGGGTAATGTGTCATGTAAATTTTGATTCAATGATTAAGATGAGTTCTACACAAGCTATCAGAGATCTGCCTAAGATTGTTAAGCCTGCTAATCCGATATATAAGGAATGTCAGTTGGGTAAGCAAAAAAGGATTTCTTTCAAGAGAAAACAATATACATTTGATGGACTGCTAGATCTTATACTTATTGACCTATTTGGACCTACAAATGTTATAAGTGTGCAGGGTGATAGATATTTTATGTTACTAATTGATGATTATTCTAGGATGATGTGGGTTGTTTTTTTGAAGGAGAAATCAGAAGTGTTGGACAAGTTCAAGATATTCAAAGAAAAGGTTGAGACTGAGTCTGGATTGAACATCAAGGGTCTGAGATCTGATAGAGGTGGAGAATTTTGTTTTGGCCAGTTCAATCATTCTATGAGAAGCATGGGATTAGAAGACAATTATCTGCTCCTAGAACCCCTCAGCAGAATGGGGGTGTTGAAAGAAAGAACAAAATTGTCTTGGATGCTGCAAGGAATATGTTGATTGAAGGAAATGTTCCAAAGATCTACTGGAAAGAAGCCATTAGCACTGTTGCTTACACATTCAATAGAGTTCACATCAAATGTGATACCGGTAAGACCCCTTATGAGCTATGGTTTGATCATGATCCTATTATGAAATATTTTAGAGTATTTGGTAGCAAATGTTATATCAAGATAGATGGAGATATAGGAAAGTTTGATGCTAGAAGTGATGAAGGAATTTTCTTGGGATATTCAACAAAGAGAAAATCCTATCGGGGCTACAACAAGAGATCGAGAAAGATAGTGGAGAGTACAAATGTGAAGGTGGATGAGATCCTTGGAAAAGAGATCAGAGCATGTGGTTATGATGATGGACAACACATTGTTTTAAAGTCTATTCAGACTGAAGAGCCTAAGTAGAATGATCTGGTACAGACAGTTAATTCGGATGTTATTGCTATGGGTGAAGAAGTGCAGGAACCTGATAATCAGAACAATTAGAAGACTCTGAGGTATGTAAGAATGATCACTTTGAAAATCAGATTATTGGTGATAAGAACAAAGGTGTAATGACTAGAAAAATGTTAGCTACTGAAGAAGTATGTTTGATTTCTAAAGTTAAACCTAAAGATGTTGTTGAAGCTTGCAAAGATGAAAATTGAATGAGAGCTATGGAAGAAGAACTAGATCAGATTGAAAAGAATAATACTTGGGAATTTGTGCTTAGACCTAAGGATAAGAGTGTTATTGGTACTAAATGGGTATTCAGGAACAAATTGAATGAAGTTGGTGAAGTTGTCAAAAATAAAGCTAGACTAGTTTGCAAAGGATACTCTCAGAAAGAAGGAATTGATTATGAGGATACTTTTGCTTTGATGGCCAGACTTGAAGTTGTTAGACTATTGCTTGCTTATGCTGCTTATAAAGATTTCAAGGTATATCAGATGGATGTCAAATCTGCCTTTTTGAATGGTGATCTTGAGGAAGAAGTCTACATTGATAAAACTAATGGATTTTCAATATCAGATGATGGAGATATGGTATGTAAGTTGAAGAAAACTCTTTATGGACTAAATCAAGCCCCTAGAGCCTGGTATGCTAGACTATTTAAATATTTGTTGAAGTTAGGATTTAGTAAAGGTGCTACTGACAGTAATATGTACTTTAAGATAGAAAATGATAACATCTTAATTGTTGAAGTCTTTGTTGATGATATTATCTTTGGAGGTGATGATGATTTGATCATGAAATTTGCCGGTGATATACAAAAAGAATTTAAGATGTCTATGATAGGTGAGATGAAATTTTTCTTAGGTTTGCAAATTTCAAAGACTGGAAAAGATATATTCATATCTCAAACTAAGTATGTGAAGGAATTGCTGAAGAAGTTTGGGTTAAATGACTCCAAACTTGTTGGAACACCTATGGTGATTGGTTGTAAATTTTCCAAGAATGATAAATCACTGAAAGCTAATCAGAGTTTGTATAAATCTATGGTTGGTGGACTGCTATATCTTACTAAGACTAGGTCAGACATTATGCATGTTGCGTGCATGGCTGCTAGATATCAAGCTGATCCGAAAGAAAGTCATGTCACTGTTGTGAAGAGGATATTCAGATATATGAAGGGAACTGTAGATTATGGTCTATGGTACCCGAGAAATGACGATTTCATGCTATGTGCCTACACTGATGCAGATTGGGCTGGTGATGTTGATGACCAGAAGAGTAGTACGGATGGAGCATTCATTTTGGGTAAAAAGTTGGTTTCATGGTCTAGTAAGAAACAAGATTCAGTATCCTTATCTACTGCTGAAGCTGAGTACATTGTTGCTCCTTGTAATTTCACTCAGGTAGTCTAGATGAAGCCAATGCTAAAGGATATCAGAGTTATTTATGATGAGCCTACTATTATATACTGTGATAATTCTAGTGCTATTAACATGTCAAAGAATCTGGTGCAACATTCAAAGAATAAGCATGTGTCAATCAAATAACATTACTTGAGAGAGCCAGTCAATGAAGAGAAGGTGAAGATGGAGTTTGTATCTACAAAGGATCAAATAGTTGATATTTTCACTAAGCCTTTGCCTAAAGATACATTTTTCTATTTGAGAGATAAGTTAGGGGTATCCACCCCTCCTGAAGGGAACTAGATGCATTGAGTTGCATCAATATGGTGGACTTCAGAGCTTTATCTCTTTATCCAAACTAGTGAGTTGGTGTTGCTCCTCTGTTGGAGTAGTCTGTGTTTTGGGAGAGAAATTCATGTTTTATATTCTAAGGGAGAGTAAGTTTGGTTTTTTGTTTAAAGATCTTTGACATTGTTGTCAAAGGGGGAAAGAGATCATGTGAAAAACTACTTTATATGTCCTGATCTTAGGGGGACTTTGCAGGAGATATCTTCTTTCTTTGCATTGATTGTTTTTCACATTCATATGCTGCCATCAATGCTAAAGGGGGAGATTGTTGGATATTGTTGGTCATTATTTCTTCTAGGATATGTTGTTGTCATTGATGTCAACATACTCCTATGTATTGTTTCGGTGATTTCAGATTGAGAAGATCTTATGATCCAGTTTGTAGTTTTGGTTTGCTGATCACTATTTTGCAGAGTTTGGTATTTACTTTGGTATATTTTGGTGTGATCAGATCTTGTGCTGAGTTTTTGGGATATTGCTTGGGATGGTCTTGTGTATCTTCATTTCAGATGGATCATGATTTGGTGCTCCGCAAGTTATCTTTCTTCGTGACAGTTGCTGATTGGTTGTGTTCTTGAGCTTTTAGACGTTGACCGATGAAGATTTGATAAGTGGTGTTGGTGCAACTATTCATGATGATTTTAATGTTCTTGCTGGTGTTTCCTAGTTGTGTCTTTTTTTTTTATGATCTGCATTGATTGTTGTGTTATTTTTTGGTGGTTTTTATGAACCGGTGATTATTTTCATGGTATGTGGTTTTCCTAGTGGTGTAGCATGTTGCGGTTGATCTTGGCATGATTTTCGATGGATTTGTGCATTTGGAAATTTGTTTTAGGTCCATGTTATGCTATGTAAATAATTATATTGGTTTGGTGGTCAATCTTTGTATTGTGTGTTATAATTTTGTAATTGAGGGTTGAAGATTTAGTTGACCTTGTTATCAAGGTTGATGAATTGTATATATAGGTGATATTGTCATGTAATTTGGTGGTTGATGACGTGTGTACATTATCAGAGAGAGGTTTATGTGAGAACAAGTGATTTATCCTTTGGTGTTGAGATTGAGGAGAGATTGGTGTTGTAGAGTAGGCATTTCTGTCTAATCAGAACTATAATCAGGCATTTGGGGATGTTATTCTTTTAGTTCATTTCTTCCAGATTGTAGTTTCAATATTATTGTAAGTCATTGAGACTTCCCTGATGGTTGTAGCCTTTCGGGCTATTATATTTGAGCAGTGAGCTCTAGGCAGTGTGCCTAAATGCATGTGCATTCCCCATTGTAATATTTTCAGATACTACTGCATAGTATCATCTTATTGTGGGTAGGTTCCCACCGTGGCTTTTCCCTTGATCGGGTTTTCCACATCAGAATATTGGTGTTGTGTGTTGTTCTCTCAATTTTATTATCTTTGTCGTTACTGCAATTTATCATATCTTTATTTTATGATTAAGTTTTATGTTCCAGTGAAGGTTGACTCACCCCCCCTATTAGTCTTCCTTCTTGACTGCTGCTAACACATAACACAACTTGCATACAAATGCCATCCTTTTCAACATCTACTACACAAGAATATCAAATTTAAATAGGATGATAATTGTCAGCGAGCCTTTCAAATTCTTGACTTACTATCTCCTTGTAATATTGGAAAAAGGTGAATGATGGAGAGATCAAGAGGAAAGCTTTTCTTCCCTCTGAGGAGAGATGAAAGTTTCACTTCAGATTTTTCTTCAAACACTTTTCACACATTACATTAGAAGAGGGGGAAAAATACACTAGATTCAACCTCTACAAAAGGAGATTGAATTCTGAGTGATATAAGAATGATAAGTTAATCCCCTCTTTTGAGATTGAGATTTGAATTGATTGAATTGTGTACTTATGACCAAGTGAAAAAGTGACAAAGATCTGATTATAACTTGAGATAGAAGTGTAGGATGAAGTTGTGAACCTGGATCTAGCAATAATATGTTGAGACGAAGACACCCTGTGAATTTGGGAAAAAGTTGCCTGGTTCGTGGCAGAAGTGTACATGGTCCTCCAAAAAATCCGTGAAATGAAAAGGGTTTTTCTGCCTCTGCAAGTGGAGTCTGAATCTAAAAGTACAGTTGTGCACCTACAACCTACACACAAAAAAGAGAGGGAAAGGTGTTGGAATTGGGGTTTTCCCTTCAGGTCAAACCCCAGTTTTGGAACTAACAAATGATGAAAGAAAGTACTTGCAAGTAAATATAAATGAAACACTGAACTCTAAATCACCTCAAGGGAGGTTGTGATAGAAATGTTGATAGAATTGCTTGTATGAAGTTGAATGTTGGAATGAATCTCGTCTTCAATGGTTGAATCCTTGACTTGAATGCAACACCTAGCCTTGAAAGGAGACTTGAGAATGCTCAATGCTAGAAAATAATGCTTGAATTCTCTTGGATGCTTGATTGTGTAATCTCATGTATCTATATTATCTCAAAATGGAAGAGTAAATGCGATTTATATAATTGTCAATTAGGGCTAATTGACTAATTTTTCATCGCAGGCTGACACTGGGGAGTTTTCCCGCTCAATGTGCAACCTTCAAAGCACAATTTGAAGGGTCTTGGCCCAAAATAGGGTAGGGGACAGGGGCGCCACACCCCTGTCCTACCTTTTTTTATAGGATAGGATGTAGTTTAGGCAGTGCAGAGGGAAAGAAAGATGTAGTTTTAGGGTGTTGAGCAAGTCTCCAGTCTTTGATCTGGCTTAGGGATTTGAATCACGTGTGTGAGGACCCTAATGGGGTTGATAATTGAAAGGGTCACAATTTCATGACACTACATTTAGCCCCCAATTTAGTGGGAGTATAAGCATACACCAATACTGTCGGTAAAGTACAAGGAAACAAGTTTGAAAGACTTCTACTACATCAAGGAGGCAAGATGCACCAATACCCCAGTGGACTAAGGATCTTACGACATCGATTGACAAAGTAAAAGGGAAGATCAAGAAGGGAAAACAATGACTCCAAGTAGCAAGTTTCCCCTCATTATAAGTCATGAAAAAGATACCAAAATTATGAAGGAAAGCTAAGTTCACTAAATAATTCTAAGTATCAAAAAGGAAAATATGGGCAGAGTGTATGCCCCCATGTTAAAGCAATCGCACGCGCCTTATCGGGGGAGATTTCTTTAAGGTAGGATACACCCAGGAGAGAGAGAAGAGAGGGAGCACATTATCACAAGTATTTAGCCCCCAAGTGAGGAATAAACCCAAGGATAATTAACCCAAAACATGAAGCATGAGGTAGTTTCGCTTTCCTTAGGGTCAGTATGTTGTATGATAACTCATGTATATCATATATGTATATGTGCATATAATAATCATCATTCCCCAAAGAAATGACACTACCTTAAAATAAAGAGAAGAGAGGATGTCTTTCGAGTCAACATGAAAGAGACCAACAGAGATCTCAATTCTTTGCATCATCCTCAAGTAGACATTGAGGGAAAAATAGAAGAATAGGGATACACATAGAATAATAGTCACAAAATAACAAGAAAGGAGAGAGAGAAGATCTACAGTGCTAATATTGTTAATCTAGCATGACATCCACCTCCCGTTCTTGCTGATCACTATTTTGGGAAGGTGAGAAACATGACAGAGGAGAGACATCGAGCACAATAGAGGGAGCTATTACAAGATCCAAACAAGGACTATGCTCATGTGATAAGTCACTTTGTTCGATTCTAGGAGCTAGGATTAGGGTTTGTGAAAATTCAGTTGATAATGCTTGTCCACATCAAAATATTCACAGTCACTATCAGAAGCATTAGGAGTTTTATAGTTTCCATCATGCATAGCATTTTCACTCATTTCATCAAAATTTAGAGAAAGAGGAGAAAGAACACGAATAGGAGTAAAACCATCACATGTTTTATGCAACTTATGGTTCAGAGATGTAGGTTGGACATCTTACTTAGGAGAAAAGGGAATCATGTCAATTGTTGGAGTTTTAGGAGATGGAATAGTTTGATGAGCAACTTCACGAGCTTGAGCACGACGGCTTCATTGATGGTCTCATGTAAAATGATTTCGTTGAGTCTTAGCGAAAGATTGAGAAGGAGAAGGAACATTTGAAAAAGTAGGAATGTTTTTCTCTTTCATAGTTGAAGGTTTAGGTTGGACAAAAGGAGAAGCAGGCCTCTTCTCTTGATAAGAGGAAGGAGGTGGAACTATGCCATAGAAAGGAGGAATGTTAGGTGTATGAAGAAGACTAGGTCCATCATGAGGAGGAGGTACAAGTCTAACCTTAGGAGGAATAGTGTTGTTCTTCTTAGGAGAAGGTATAGTCACATCCATAAGAATAGATTGAAGATATTCATTAGGAGGGAGATTAGTTCTATCAATGAGAAGAAAAACTTCATCTTCAAGTATGATAGGAATGTAAAGTGTTGGGGATATAGGTTGACTTGAGGATAAGATCATATATTTCTTCCATTTTTTATAAGATTGAAAAAGAGCATCGCTCCTTGATGGAAGAGATTGATATTGCTTAGGCGAAAAGAAATCGATAGGAACACTAGGGCTTCTTTTAGATGGAAAAAATAAGCTATGGTTCACAATTATGATTTCAACATTGTGAGGAAATTTCAAACACTTATGGATTGGAGAAGCAATAGCCTTCATGGAAGATAGCTAAGGATAGCCCAACTTCACACAAAATTGCTCAGAAGAGGGTATGATAACAAAGTCAACAACCATATATTTAGTATAAACTTCAATAGGAAGGGTGATAGAGCCAATGGTAGGACAAGATAATCCATCAAATAACTTCACAATTACATTAGAGGCATCATATATTGGTTTATGCAATCTTAAAGTGAAAAGATATTCCTCTATGATGATGTTAACCACACAAGAGGGATCAATAAGAGCACCACAACAAGGGATATCCTTAACCTTCACAACTATGTATAAAGGGCCATAGAGTTCTCTAATGGTCTCACTAGGGTCAAATATAATACAAGAATCCTTAGGCATATCTTGTTTTTGTACCATATTTATCAAGTTCAGAGCCATAGAAGTGAATTCCTTCAGAGGAAAAATAAGTATACTTAGTCTCAATCATGTTAGAGATATGAGAAGGAAAAGGATCAGTAAAATTTTTAAGATTTTGATTAGGAGGAGCTACTGATTTATTGCCCTTATCATTAACATCTTCCATAGATATATTATGTTATCAATCAAACCTTGAATCTTATTTTCAATGCGAAACATTTCTCAGTATCATGACCAGGTCGATGATCAAATTGGCAAAATGAATTGTTATCAAAATAAGGGGATGAAAGTTTAGAAGGATAAACTTGTTTTATAGGAGGAAGTTTGATAACATTTCTTTGCAACAACTAAGACATAATACTATGTAAAGATTCATTCAAAGGAGTAAATTGTCTTTCTCTTTTGAAAAATTTAGAAATAGAAGACACACCTATTGTAGCACTCACATTGTTGTTTTTGATTGTATCACTGAACTTGATGAATATTTTTGTTGGTTTGAACTTCACAAATGGTTATTTAACACTCTCCCCTTTATCACTTCTAGCCATAGGAGTAGATTGCTCCATTTTACTCACAACCAATTGATAATTGTGGAGTGTTGTGCACAACTATGGAAAGGAAGTAAACTCAGACAAAAGAATTTTTTCCCTGATATCTTTTTGCAATTTAGAAATGAAAATTTGTTGAATATCATTATCAAGTACATGAAAATAAATTTGAGCACACAAATTCTTATATCTACCAATGAAATCAGTCACTTTTTCTTTAACACCTTGTTTACAATGCGTTAAATCAGTCAAAGTGATTTTAGGACCAATGTTATTTTGAAATTGTTGGATGAAATAATTTTCTAGTTGTTGAAAAGAAGTGATGGAATAAGAAGGCAAAGAGAAATACCATTATAAATCCTTATCTCTTAATGTTCTTGTAAATAGTTTTGCAAGCAATCTTTGATCATAAGAAAAATCAGTACACAAGATTTGAAATGTTTTAACATGTGTAAGAGGATCACCTTTTCCATTATAGAGTTCCAATTGAGGGACCTCAACATGCTTAGGTGGCACGACTTTAACAATATCAAGAGAAAGTGGGATCACAACATCAAAGGTGGGCACACTAAACTTGGATTGACTCATAGAAGCAATTTATTGTTGTAAGGAGGACACGGTTTGAGAAAGATTGTTAATGGTTGCTTTGGTAGAAGAATTGATGTTAGACGTGGTTGATTGAAAAGGTTGTGTGATGTTATTGAAGGAAGGCATGGTTTGAGAATAAGGTGGTGGGACATTATGATAAGTAGGCATAGGTAATGATTGTGTAGGAAACGGGACACTTAAAGGAGGAACAAAATTGTTAAATGAATTGCCCCCTTGTGTCACATTGGTTGGTTGAGGGATAATAGGAATACTTATGGAAGACATAGGTAAAGATGAAGGATTAAATGAAGAAGAGGGATTTTCCCCATGACCAATGGTTGTAGGAATGACATTTTGAGTTGATGTAGCCATGATTTTTGAAGTGAAAGTAGAATTACTAGCCATTTAAGTGGTCAAAGGAATAAAAGAATTGATTTGATTTGAAGGTTGTGAATAACCTAAGTTCTCAACACAACTTGTGATAGGCCTGATATTAGAATCAACAATATGAGCAATGCCATGCAATATGTCAATTCCATTATTATCACTTTGAATCATGCGTTTAAGGCCTTCAATTAATGGAAGAGCTTTACTATTAGGGTATTCTTGGGACATCCATTGTTGAAAGTTATCAAATTGATTGTCCAATTTTGAAATTTGATCAATGGAAACTCTAGTCAAAGCTTCTTCTTCATCATGGGATTCAACAATGGGA
The DNA here is from genome assembly GCF_030272615.1 of Cryptomeria japonica. Lineage (NCBI taxonomy): Eukaryota > Viridiplantae > Streptophyta > Pinopsida > Cupressales > Cupressaceae > Cryptomeria > Cryptomeria japonica. The sequence continues at coordinate 267,347,602 of NC_081414.1, forward strand.
TAAATGGGCTCATGATTAGGATGGGAAGCATTGGCATTATCCTCATTAAAGAAGTCACCCAAATTATGCTCCATGTCCTCAATAATTAAACCTTGGGAAGCCTTAATTCTAATGTTTCGTCTAACGGGGATAGTGTAGGTAGGGCTAATAGTGGTGAAACTCATGCACTAGAGGGAAAATTTGAAAATTTTGAATTTGGAATAATAGGACCAAAGTGTAAAAAAAATGAATAATGCAAAATTTGAGAAAATAATGATTAAACAATTTGAACTTTCTCGAAAGAAGAAAATGACACAATTTCCAAAACAATTGTGATGATAAATGAAAGGAAATTGGAATTTAAAATTAGGGCCAATGGGATACCACTTAATTTTAAAATTGATAAAATTAGAATTTTTTAAATCAAGGAAGATTATAATTAACCTCTTAATGTTGAATTTTGGAGGTATTTTCGATGTTAGAGGGATCTAAAATAGACAAAATCAGCCAATCTTCTAGATTTAGGTTATTAAATGCAGTCATAATAGTCTCTCAAAATTTCGGGAAAAAAGTCGAGGACCATGGCGGGAATGCACACGGTCCGACCAACTTTTTAAAAAAATTTCAGGGATGAATATTACGATTATTTTAAAGTTAACCCCCAAATATTGGCACATTTTACGATTTCAAGATAGGCAAAATTAAGGTTCAAATGTGGAAATAGGACCCTATTAGAGTTTTGAAGAAAAAGAGGACTTGGACTGCAAAATTGAAAAGGGTCACAGCTAAAGGGGAGGGACACCTTGGAGAATGTTTTAGAAATATGAATTTGAATGAAATTGATTGATATTAGCACAAAATCTAGTGAAATTTGAAAATCAAGGTTTTATGACCTAACCACTTAATTTTTGAAATTTTGAATTTTGAAAAAGAAGGGAAATTGAAAATTTGAATTGTAAGACATAAGATAAGTTTGAAAACAATCACAAATCTGAAAATTAAATGGAAATTCATTTTTTGCGCAATTTCAAGATGATTTTTAAAAATTAGGGTTTTGACAATAACCTCTTAATTTTGTGAATTTTATTTGCAAATTGAACAAGGCAATGAAGAAATTGAATTTGACAAACAAAGCAATTTTCAGATCTAAGACAATAATAAGCAATTTTTGCAAAACACAAGTTCAATTTCAATTTTAAAAACTAGGGTTTTGAATGAATTAACCACTAAGTTTGCAGAAAAATTAAACTTGTAAACGAAAAATATGCAATGATTTTCAGAATAAAGCATGCAAGAAGTCGGGTTCACCAAAATGTAATGTTAGAAAAAGGTGAATGATGGCGAGATCAAGAGGAACAATTTTCTTTTTTTTGAGGAGAGATGGAAGTTTCACTTTGGATTTTCCTTCAAACACTTTTCACGCATTACATTAGAAGAGGGGGGGAAATACACTAGATTCGACCTCTAGAAAAGGAGATTGAATTCTGAGTGATATAAGAATGGTAAGTTAATCCCCTCTTTTGAGAATGAGATTTGAATTGATTGAATTGTGTACTTATGACCAAGTGAAAAAGAGACAAAGATCTAATTATAACTTGAGATAGAAGTGTAGGATGAAGCTGTGCACCTAGATCTATGTTGAGAAGAAGATGCCCTGCGAATTTGGGAAAAAGTTGCCCAGACCGTGGCGGGAGTGTACACGGTCCTCCAAAAAATCCATGGAACAAAAGGGGTTTTCCACCTCTACAAATGGATTCTGAATATGAATGTATAGCTACGCACCTAAAACCTACACACAAAGAAGAGAGGAAAAGGTGTTGATATTAGGGGTTTGCCTTCAGGTCAAACTTCAGTTTTGGAATTAACAAATGATGAAAGAAAGTACTTGCAAGTAAATGTAAATGAAAGACTGAACTGTAAATTACCTCAAGGGAGGTTGTGATAGAAATGTTGATAGAATTGCTTGTATGAAGTTGAATGTTGAAATGAATCTCCTCTTCAATGGTTGAATCATTGACTTGAATGCAACACCTAGCCTTGAAAGGAGACTTGAGAATGCTCAATGCTAGAAAAGAATGGTTGAATTATTGATCTCATGTATCTGTATTATCTAAAAATGGAAGGGGAAATGAGACTTATATACTTGTCAATTAGGGCTAATTGACTGATTTTCCATCGCAGGCCGACACTGAGGGAGTTTTCCCGCTCAATGTGCAACCTCCAAAGCACAATTTGAAGGGTCTTGACCCAAACTAGGGAAGGGAGAGGGGTGCCACACCCCTATCCTACCCTTTTTTGTGGGATAGGATGTAGTTTAGGCAGTGCGAAGGGCAAGCAAGATGCAGTTTCCAGGTGCCAAGCAAGTCTTCAGTCTTTGATTTGGCTTAGGGATTTGAATCATGTGCGTGAGGACCCTAATGTGGTTGAAAATTTCAAGGGTTGCAATTTCATGATACTACACTCCTAAATCCACTAGTATTGATGCACATTGGTTGGTTACAAGATTAACTACACTCCAATTAAGTGTGCATGTATTGTCATGTTTTTTGCTTCACAAAGATTGCATCATTACAAGCTATCTCAAAAAACAAAGATTGTTGCAAGAATTGGCCCATTAAAATACCTACTCAACAAGGCATCTCTTATAGGTAGATTGGATAAATGGGCCATGATGTTGAGTGAGTTCAATATTAAATATGTGGATAGAAAATCCATTAAAAGACAAGACATTTTATACCAACTAGTAGATGCACCTATGATTGATGACACTTCTATTGTCTTAGAGTTCCCAGATGAATCTATCTTTATAGTGACAAACTCAGGACCTTCGTAGCTATATTTTAATGGTTCATACACACAACATGGTGCAGGAGTAGGTATCCTCAAAAGTATTCCATTCCTAAGTCATATCAATTATCATTCCCTTGCATGAATAACATAGAAGAGTATGAGGAATTAACAACAAGATTATAGATTGCAGTTCAATGGAAGATTCAAGAACTTCACATTTTTGGGGACTCTTAACTTGTGATTTCCCAAGCAAATGATGAATACCAGACTAAAGAAGAAAATTTGATGTCATATAAGAAAATGGTGGATAATTTTAAGAAATACTTCACATAGATAGTTTTTGAACAAGTTCTAAGGGATAATAATCGAGCTGCAGATGCTATCGTCACTATTGCTTCTTTGATTGACATGCCATAGATTGAGATCCGTTATGAGTTCTTGGTGGATAATTGTTTGGTCCCCTCATACAAGATCCATAAATGATATGTGTCGGTCTTGATTCCTCTTTGTATGGTAAAATTTTTACTTACCTCCATGACAATATCCTTCCATCTAACCTTTCCAACAATCAACAACATACCTTTATTTTCCAATCATCCTTCTATGTCATCTTAACCTATATCGTTTACCAACAAGGTCTAGATGGTACTCTCCTTAGATGTTTAGAAAGTGACAAAGCTCAAATTGCATTACATGAGGTTCATGAAGGTATATGTGGTGTTCACTCTAGTGGTCCAACTTTAGCTAAGAAACTTATGAGGACTGGATATTATTAGTATACTATGGAAAAGGAAAATGCAAGTAATGTCAGATTCAAAGAGACCTCATTCATGCACCAACTTAGGAACTTTAGCCGATTGCCACTCCATGGCCCTTTTGTTAGTGGGGACTCAATCTCATGGGAAATATTCACCCTCCATCTTCTAGTAGCCATAAATTCATCATCATAACCATAGAGTATTTTATGAAGTGGATTGAGTTCGTCCCTCTCACCCTAGCCACCGAAAATAAGATTGCAACTTTTATCCTCAACTATATCATTTGCCATCACAGATAATGGGAGTCCCATCAAGAATTAGGATGTTCGTGAGATTTTTGATCAATTCCATATCCGTCATCACTTTTCTGGTCCATATTAACCTCAAGGTAATGGTCAAGGTGAGGCATATAATAAAACTATCCTTAGAATCCTCAAAAAGACAATTGATGATGCTGGCCACAACTGGCATATCCAACTCATTCCCACACTATGGGCCTATCACACAAGTGTTTGTAAACCTACTAAATCCAGTCCCTACTCACTTGTCTATGGTGTAGAAGCCATGCTGATCATTTAGGTTGAGTTACAAATCTTTACGAGTCTCTTTGCATGATCTTATTAGTGATGAAGACTATAAGGTCTCTCGCTTGCAAGATTTAGAATTGTTAAATGAGCATAGACAAATTGCATTTAATCATCTCAAAACATATCAGCAACGTATGAGTCACAACTGTAGTCACAAGGTAAAGCCTCACACATTTGAAAATGGTTGACTTGGTCCTCAGAGAAAACCTTGAAAATCAACAAGATAGAGAGAAAAAGGGCAAGTTTGAAGCAAATTGGCTTGGGCCCTATGTCATCACAACAACCTATGGATTAAATGCATATCGGTTATCAATATCAAAAGAAGAACAATTGGATGATTGTATAACAACATGCACCTTTACAAGTTTTATACATAGATTTTCAAAGTATTCAATCAAAAATACAAAAAAAACAACTATCAAAAATATAAAAAAATATAAAAAATAAAAAATCATCACTTTGGCGAAAACTTGACAAACAGGCACCTCGTGACACAAAAAATTGAAAAATTAAAAAAATTAAAGAGAAATAAATTCATTTGAAGGTGAAAACCACTTCGGTGGTGCCCTGGGCAAGTACCATAGTGAAAACTGGGTCACCAGTGACATGTGTAGAGAATTTTTCTCCTCCCCCCTTTAGGATTTAGTTTCACCTTTTCACTTTGCACACACTCACGACCTTTCATTCCATAATAAAATTTGCTCATTCCTATCTTGTCTTGTTATTGATCTACCTAATATTGGTTCACCATCAATAATAAACCTTTTCCAAACCTTTTCCTTCACTCATAATAAATTTGGTCCTATCTGTAATTGGTGGCAAATCCTAAACCTAGTGATGGAAGTGGAACCTTGGCATTACATGTTTTCAGGAGCATCATCTTTTCACTTCTTCCTTCTTCCATGCACAATCCACAATAAAAGATCACTTGCATCGTTAATCCACAATAAAGTATCAATTCATGGAGTATGTCACTTTCAGATGAGACACAAGTAGAAATTTGGCAGAATTAATTATGTGTTGCATTGATGTTTTGAAATTGATGTCAACACTAGTTGCTTTGGTTGTTTACCGGTATCCAATTGGTCTCGACAGGATGATTGGTTTCTGGTTGGTTAGATCATGTTGATCTGATATACTCCAGTTTGCTTTGGCTTAGACATTCTATTCATGCTACTCATATATATGTTTAGTTAGTTGGTATTGGTTTTGTGATCGGGTGCTATCTTATATATTGGTAAGCTTTAGTTTATTGATTCGGTGAGGGTTTCACTGACAGAGCTTTGTTGAAGATATTTTGATACTATGCATAAGTGGTGTTGGTGTGGATTCTAGTAGGGATTCAAGATGCTAATGGTTATCATGTTCATGTTCCAGCTGATCGGTGGTGTTGCAATTAGCATCGGACCTATTCTGTGCTATCTAGGTTATGGACTGGCTTAATGTAACATGTTGTTGGGCCTTCTTGATGTATTTTCAAGATGGCTTATGGGTTGGATGATATTTGTTTAGCCTCCAGCCAACATGTTTTATAATTATGTAATAGGTTTTATTGTTTGGGTGGCCGATCTAATTGTTTAAGGTCGAGGGTTTGTATATATATGTGTATGATCTCATTGTAGATTATGGTATGTAAGCGAATAATGTAATAATCATTCATGTAGAGGATTTGGTCAACCATAGGTGATTGAGTTGGGTTTATGAAAGAGGTTTAAGAACTCCGATATTGAGCTTAATCAGAACTGTACTTAGGCATAGGAGATGTTATTATTGTAGTTCATTCTTCCTTCCGGATTGTAGTCTGGATTTCATTTGTAGTCAGTGAGACTCCTTTTGTAATGAGTAGTGTGCTCTAGCTTGTTAGCCTTCCTGCAAGTGTAGGACCCTCAATTTGTAATCGCATACTTACTGCAGAAGTATTATTTGATTATGGGTAGGCTTCCCATCATGGTTTTTCCCTTTACCGGGTTTTCCACATACAAATCTTGGTGTCATGTGGATGGTAACTATTCTCTAATTGTTGGTTATGCTTAATTGATATATCTGCTATTTTAGTAATTGGTTTATGTATTCCAATAATAAAATTTTAAATGCTTAAGGTTCTGATAATCTGGTGACAACTGATTCACCCCCCCCCTCTCAGTTGTCCTCCAGTTATTTGAACTGTCTAACAATTGGTATCAGAGCTCTGGTCCTCTCTGCAGAAGCTTAACCACTTGAGGAAGGTCCTATGGCGTTTAACAATTCAAGTTCATCTAATTCATCTACAACTATCTTTCTAGAGAGAAATTCCTAGGTTTGATGGAACACATTACAAAGTATGGAAGATTCAGATGGAGACTCATTTGAGATGTCTTGGTAAGGAAATCTAGGAGATCACTTTCTGATCAGCAAATAATGGGATTGACTGACAAAGCAGCAACAAAAGCTATATGGGACAAGTTGGAGACTCTAAATTAAGGTGACCCTACTATTAAGATTGCTAAACTTGATGGTTACTAGGTGAGATATAAAAATTTGAAGATGGAAGAAGATGAAAGGATTACTGCATTTATGGAAAGGGTAAGTGAAATTATCATGGGAACTCAATGTTGTGGTGGATCTCTGAGTGAAGATGAAATAGTTTCTAAAGTTCTAAGAGCTTTACCACTGGCTTATAAGATGAAGGCTACTACAATTAATGAATTGAGAGCAATGGCTAATACTTCTGTCAATAGGGATACCTTAGTTTTGAGCTTGAAGAATTTGGACCTTCTAGAGCTGTGAAGTCTGAACCTTCTTTTCATGCATTTACATCATGAACCGGCAAACAAGATTGGAAAACTTTGTATGCAAAGCAATTGGATAATATGAAGAGAGAAGATGAAGAATTTGAGCAACTTGAAGCCCTATTTGCTAGAAGAGTACCTAAAGGACCGGTAGGTAGTAAGTATGAAGGAAAATCACCCTTTAAATGTTTTGCATGTAATATGATAGGTCATTTTGCATCTAGATGTCCTAAAAGGAATTCAAGGTTTGAAGAAAGAGATAGAAGATCTTTTAAGCCTAACACTAAATATCAGAACAAGTATAAATATAGGAGAAACAAAGATAAATCATGTTACTTTGCTGATGAGGAAGGTGTGACTGATTCTGATAATGAACTGACACAAGACTCTACTAGTGGTTTCAATAATGAAAAAGAATGGGCATTCCTGGCTATCAAGGAAGATGATCTAGTACTAGAAGAGAATCTACCTAAAGGAAAGGCCCTTGCTACTAAAATTGAAGATAAGGATGAATGGGTATTTAATATATAGTGGTTGTTCACATCATATGATTGGAGATAAACAAAAGTTTTTATCTTTGCAAGAATTTGATGGTGGTCTGGTTAGATTTGGAGATGACAAAGCATGCATGATCAAAGGAAGAGGAACCATATCATTAGATGGTAAGAACAATATTGATAATGATTATTATGTTGAAGGTTTAAGGAATAATATTTTGAGTGTAGGATAGTTGGTGGATAAGGGATTTCAATTCCAATTCAAGGATGGAAAATGAAAGATCATTAATAGATCTGGATTGGATATTGCAACTGGTACTCAGATAAAAGGTAATATATTTCATTTGAATTCTGGTGAGAAGACATGTTTGATTGCACAAATTGATGAGAGTTGGCTTTAGCATAAAAGGCTATGTCATGTGAATTTTGATTGCATGGTAAAGATCAGTTCAACTAAGGCCATTAGAGATATACCTAAGATTGTGAAGCCCTATAATCTGGTATGTAAGGAATGTCAAATGGGAAAACATGTCAAAACCTCTTTTAAAAGTATATAAGACAAATGTAATGATGTTCTTGATCTTATTCATACTGATTTGTGTGGTCCTTCTAGAATCAAAAAATTTCAAGGTGATAGATATTTTATGCTAATCATTGCTGATTATTCTAGAATGATGTGGGTTACTTTTCTAAGGGAGAAATTTGAGGCTTTTGAAAAGTTTAAAATCTTTAAAACTAAGGTTGAAATAGACATGATTGAAGATTAAGTGCTTAAGGTCAGATCATGGTGGAGAATTCACATCCAGTGAGTTTGATAAATTTTGTGAGAAGCATGGCATAGGGAGACAATTTTCTGCTCTCCAGACACCTCAGCAAAATGGAGTTGTGGAAAGAAAGAACATAAATATCTTGGATGCCGCTAGAACTATGATTATTGGAAGCTAATCTACCTCATATATACCAGAGAGAAGCAATGAGCACAACAATTTATACATTCAATAGAGTTCATATCAAAGGAGAAACCGTAATACACCTTATGAGTTATGGTTTGGCAATACACCTACAGTTAAGTACTTCAGAATCTTTGGTAGTAAATGTTATATCAAGAGAGATGATTTCATTGGCAATTTTGATCCTAGATGTGATGAAGGAATATTTCTTGGTTATTTTAATGAAATCAAAGCATATAGATGTTATAACAAAAGATTGTAGATAATTGTGGAGAGCACTAATGTCAAGGTGGATGAGAAAAATAGAAGTCAAATAAGAATTTATGAGAAAGAAATGGCAGTGGAAATGATCATAACTGAACCGGTAACACCTTTACTGGAATAGAATGTTGAACGAGTTACACCAGCGGTATCAAAAAATTTAACAGTAACTAAAGATCAGGGAAGAGAAACTGAGAATCAGAAGACTCCTAGGTATGTAATCTTGAATCATTCAGAAGATCAGATTATTGGGGATAAGAACAAAGGAGTGATGACAAGAAGAAGATTGGCAATTGATGAGGTATGTTTAATTTTCAAGTCGAACCGGTATCAGTAATTGAAGCATGTAAAGATGAATGTTGGATGGAAGCTATGGAAGAAGAACTAGATCAGATAGAAAAGAATAACACATGGATTTTAGTTCCCTGGCCTAAAAATAAGAATTTTATTGGAACTAGATGGATTTTCAGGAATAAATTAAATGAAGTTGGACAATTTTGTTGGTATTGTGTTGTAATTGATGTCAACCGGTATAGAAGGACAACCAGTATGGGAGTATTATGGACATGAAGTCATTAATGTCAACTAAGTGTTGTAGGTCACCGGTAAAGAAGAAAAATGTCATTCAGTACAATGATCATTGGAGTCACAGTTGTGTCACCGGTACACAAGTTAGTTTCTAACTTGTGTGGATAATATGGATAGGAGACCGGTATGATACAACAACTGGTAAATGATGAAATATGTGAGTGGGCAAGATGTTGAGCTATTGTTTTTGATGAAGAGGCAGAATGCTACCTAAATCACATCAACACAGGAGGAGAAGAATGTACAGGTCACCAATATGCTATGGGGATGCAAAACAATAGGAATCCCACCAAATAAAGATGCAATCACCATGTAAAGAGATGACTGACAATGAATGTTACCACACCAGATCATGAGTGCATTGCAGGATACAGATGACAAGGATTCATTACCATCGGTAAGTGGATCTTATCTCCTATTATGCATAATGTGCATCATAGTTATGTGAGATAAGGAATAAGAGGTAAAGGAAGGTGTTTGAAGGCTAACACTGGATCTATCAGTACATCAAAGGGATGCCTCAAAGTACATGAAATCAGGGATATGCACTAGACCGACATAGAAGGCATGCTATGCCACTGAGACAGAAAAGGGAAGAGTAAAGAATTGATGAGTTTGTCAACTTGACAAACCGGCTGAGATAGTGTCTAGTTTGACGATGAAGAAGGCAAAGTGGAGCAACTGCAGAGAAAGTATGTAATCGATATGCAGATGCCTTAGATGGAACCAGTTGAAGTTTGATGACATGGTGTCATCAGGATGGCTATCGGTGAGCATGAGAACCGGTAAGGAAGAAAATAGGCTAAGTGATGTACTCCCACCTGATGAGAATGAGCATGTTATGGATAGACATGTTTGGTGATTGGTAAAGGGATTCCACCGGCAGATCAACAAAGTGCAGACATGAAGGGTAATTGGTAAAGTCTGAGATATCGACAGGGTTAGTGAACTAACAGAAAAGAAGGACCAGTTGTGTGTTGATTGTCGGTGACCGAGTCTGGCCGAACAACGATCTTTGCTAAAGTGGATATCGACATGGATGCCACATGGAGTTGAAGTGGTGATCTCGCAGAGGTCAGTGAAGTGTCATGTAGGGATAGGTGTTTCTATAGGTGCATTTAACATAGACCCCATGATTTATAGATCAGATCAGAGGAGTGCAACTCGAGGAAGAGTGAATGATAGAGAAAGATCAGGGAGTTGTTGGCACCTCAATCAAAGCAAGGAAATTAGATTGCAGGAGGACCTTGAGAAGGAAACAACTAAGATATTTATGGCATTTTGACAGATGTAGGTCGATATACAGGCCCGTGTTTGCTAAGTTTAGAAAATGTGTATTGGAAGGCACGTTAATGGTGGTGATGTGAAAATAGTTGTCTTGGAGCTCAGATCGAATGAGATCTGATTAGATTCGATATGCCTCATGATCAATGGAAGAAACCCTAACCGCCTAAAGTTTGAATTGGCTTTTAGTGGGAAAACAAGTTGATAAATAGGTAAGCCAAAATTGATGGATGTTGTTGCTGAATGAGAGTGTGTTGCTTCATTTAAGAAGAGATCAATCAAGTACTCAACAAGTATCCAAAGAGAGATTGAGTGTGAGAGAGAATCGGGTTGAAAGGATCAACTGACAATGGTGAGGAACCCGTAGTCTGCAAGTAAGTCTGTGAGAGAAATATACAGATGGTGACCAAAATGGTAGAGAAAAGTTATAGAAGAGTGTAGAGTAGTAAAGAAGGAACTGACATAAGAGAGAACCAGTGGAGAGTAGTAGAGAAGTTGAGAGAAGAGGCAACTAGAAGAGAGAACCAATAGAGAGAGAAACGACAGTGAACTGGATAGAAGATCCAGTAGAGAGATCTGAAGAAGTGTTACAAAAAAGGATATTAACTTGAAAATGATTATGTTTTGTATTCACTGAGTTGGAGCTCGGTGTAGGGGTTGTATCTCCTTGGGTTGGTGCCCAAAAATCAGGGGTTGGTGCTCCTTTGGTTGGTGCCCTAAACATTGTAATCAAAGATTGATTGTGAGGCTGGATTGGACCAGTAGTTTCTAGCTGCATTTCTCACCGAGGTTTTTCCCATCTTGGGTTTTCCTCATATATGTTGGTGTTATGTGATGTCCCTCTTGTGTGAATGCTTTTGTGATTAGTCTCCTCACTAATCGGTAAGCTTGTATTGAGTTAGATTTGATAACTGGTATACACACATAGGAAAGTTAAAGGGAAAAGATTGAGAACCATTGATTCACCCCCCTCTCAGTGGTACATTGTGTCTAACAAAGTTTTGTGGAATAAAGATACATTGGTTTGTAAAGGATATTCTCAGAAGGAAGGAATTGATTATGGTGAAACCTTTGCACCTATAGCTGGGATTGAAGCTGTGAGATTATTTCTTGTCTATGCTGCACATAAAAACTACAAGGTTTATTAGATGGATGTTAAGTGTGCTTTTCTGAATGGGGATCTTGATGAGGAAGTTTATATTCAGCAACTTGATGGCTTTTCACTTTGAGATGATAAAAAAATGGTTTGCAGGTTAAAGAAATCCTTATATGGATTGAAACAGGCACCTAGAGCTTGGTATGCAAGGTTGGAAAAATATCTTTTAAAACTTGGTTTCACAAAAGGTAATGCTGACACTAATCTATATTATAAAGTCACTGATGATGATATATTGATTATTGAGGTCTTTGTTGATGACATCATTTTTGGAGGTGAAGATAAGTTGTGCATGGAATTTTCTAACAATATGGAGAAACAATTTGAGATGTCTATGATTGGGGAAATGAAATTTTTTTGAGGTTTGCAGATTACTCAAATTGATAAAGGTATTTTCATCCGTCAAACTAAGTATGCTAGAGAGTTGTTGAAGAAATTTGGTATGGAAAATTCTAAACCAGTGAGTACTCCTATAGTTACAAGTTAGAAATTGGCAAAGAAAGATGAATCAACATCAGTGTATCCTACTAGATACAAGTCTATGATTGGAGGTCTTCTATATTTGACTCAGACTAGACTAGATATAATGAATGCAGTTTGCATTTCATCAAGATATCAAAGTGATCCTAGAGTAAATCATGAGAGTGTGATGAAAAGGATTTTTAGATACTTACAAGGAACATCTGAATATGGTTTGTGGTATCCTAAAGATGATGAATTTACTTTATGTGCATATACTGATGCGGATTGGGAAGGTGATATTGATGACCAGAAAAGTACTTCCGGTTGAGCTTTCTTTCTTGGAAAGAAACTTATTTCATGTATCAACAAGAAATAGTCATGTACTTCTTTATCTACTACTGAAGCTAAGTATGTTGATGTTGCTACTAACTGTACACAATTTCTATGGATGAAGCAAATGTTAAAGGACATAAAAGAGCATTGCAATGAACTGATAGTTATTCACTATGATAACTTTGTTGCTATAGACATATCAAACAATCTGGTATTTCACTCTAAGACAAAAAGCAAATATCTATCAAGTATAATTTTTTGAAGGAAAAGGTGGAAGAAAATGAAACTAGATTGGTTTATGTGAATACTAAAGAGCAGATTGTAGACATCTTCACTAAACCTTTTCCTAAAGAGTCATTTGAGTACCTCAGAGACAAATTAGGGGTTTTTACCCCTTCGGCAGAAAAATAATTGATGCTATTTGGCATCAGTCTGGTATGCATTAGCCGAGCTATTATTCATTCCAGATTGATGTGGTGATGCTACTACTCAGGGGGAGTAGTTAGTCTTGTGATTCAATGGTTTATGATTTTTCTTTGATATTTATGTCAGATCTTTGGCATTGATGTCAAAGCGGGAGAGATATTCATGTGAAAAGCTTAAGGAGTTATATACATTATGGGGAGAAATTTTCAGAACTTAACTATGATATCATCTACAGGGAGAGTATGGATAAGAACTTCATTTCTATATTCTTGTGTGGGAGATTTGTTTGGGATTTCTTGGCACTTGGATGTTTTTCACATCTAGTGTTTCCATCAATGCCAAAGGGGGAGATTGTTGGTAATTTGGAGGAATTAATTATGTGTTGCATTGATGTTTTGTCATTGATGTCAATACTAGCTACTTTGGTTGTTTATTGGTATCCAATTGGTCCCAATAGGATGATTGGTTTTTGGTTGGTTAGATCATGTTGATCTGGTATACTCTGGTATGCTTTGGCTTATGGAATTGTCTTAGATCTGCTATTCATGCTACTCATATATATGTTTAGTCAGTTGGTATTGGTTTGGTGATTGAATGCTCTCTAATATGCTGGTAAGCTTGGTTTATTGATCCGGTGAGGGTTTCACTGACAAAGCTTTGTTGAAGATCTTTTGATACTATGCATAAGTGGTGTTGGTGCATCTTCTAGTAGGAATTCAAGATGTTGATGGTTATCATGTTCATGTTCTATCTTATCGGTGGTGTTGCATTTAGCACTGAACCTATTCTGTGCTATTTAGGTTATGGATCATCTTAATGTAACGTGTTGTTGGGACTTCTTGATGTGTTTCTGGGATGGCTTATGGGTTGGATGACATTTGTTTAGCCTCAAGATGACATGTTTTATAATTATGTAATAGGTTTTATTGTCTAGGTGGCTGACCTAATTGTTTAAGGTTGAGGGTTTGTATATAAATGTGTATGAACTCATTGTAGATTATGGTATACAAGCAAATAATGTAATAATCATTCATGCAGAGGATTTGGTTGATCATAGGTGATCAAGTAGGGTTTATACAAGAGGTTTAAGACCTCCGGTATTGATCTTAACTGAAACTTTACTCAGGCATAGGAGATGTTATTATTGTAGTTCATTCTTCCTTTCGAATTGTAGTTTGGATTTCTTATGTAGTCAGTGAGACTCCTTTTGTAATGAGTAGTGTACTCTAGGCTGTTGGCCTTCCTGCAAGTGTAGGCCCCTCAATTTGTAATCACATAATTACTATAGAAGTATTATTTGACTATGGGTAGGCTTCCCATCGTGGTTTTTCCCTTTATCAGGTTTTCCACGTACAAATCTTGGTGTCATGTGGATGGTAACTATTCTCTAATTGTTGGTTGTGCTTAATTGGTATATCTGCTATTTCGAAAATTGGTTTATGTATTTCGATATTGATCTTATGTGTTTTGGTAATAAATTTTTAAATGCTTAAGGTTCTGGTAATCTAGTGACAACTGATTCAACCTCCCCCTCTTAGTTGTCCTTCGGTTATTTGAACTGTCTAACAGGTCTATAACTACCATCAATCAAATAAGGTGGCACAACTACCTCATATAAGCTCTGCCAATAGCTGATTTCCTCTCCATCTTGGATACAATAGGCATATCTTGATGAAGGGTCACCTTGCTATAGCCCGAGCCACTTGGGTAGTATCCTTGATGGTTGTATACTACTTAATATCCTTGTACCTCTCATCTCTAGTCTCCTACAACTCATGCCTGAACTGAGTCACCTCTCTCTCTCGATCCTCAATTTCCTTGGCTTTCCCTGTGTGATCTCTCTAAGCATGATGAGCTCATCCTCTTCCTTAGCTCTTCCGCTAGCAGTTTCAACCATACCCTCATCTCTACCTCCAGCTGGTTCCTCAACCCTCTCCCATCTAGGGGCATCCTGTCCTTGTACCTATCCAACCTGTACCTACACTGCAATCTATAAGGGTTGCTCCCATCTCTCTCTAGGTGGCCTAAGTAGCCCACCATCCCTGCCACTTTCCTCCATCATCTCCTTGTTGTAAGGTGTGCACCCTTGGTCTCCTTGTGTTGCACAACCCAACGCTCAAGTTTTTGACATGGCTTAACTGCCTCCTATGAATTTTATAAGACTAGTGGTTGTATGAGGCATTAACAAGTCAATCTTTGGGTGCAATGATAACCACACTTGTAGAAAGTGGTATCAGATCTTGGTCAAAGTTTCAAACCCCTCACTTGTGTTGGGGGGGATTGTTGCAAGGTGTGTGCCCTTGGTCTCCTTGTGCTATGTAGCATAATGCTCAAGTTTGTGACATGTCTTAACCACCTCCTATGGATTTTATAAGTCTAGTGGTTATATTGGGCATTAACAGGTCGATCTTTTGGTGCAATGACAACCACACTAGTAACACTCCTCATCCCCCTCTACCTCTCACAATCCTTTTATCTCCTCCTCTCTGCCGCCTCCTTCATTGGCCTCGTCCATCCTCCTCCTCCTCTTGCTCCTCCTCCTCCTCATCATCTAGTCCTAGTGTTGACTCTCTCGGTCCTGTCAAGCATGGAAATGGACATGCAAGAAAATACGCCTCATAATATGGTGTCATGCCCGCATCTACCACATCTCTTAGTAAATTACCTACATAGCTACCATAGCTTGAAACATAGTCATTGCAGCATCATGTGATAGTATAGGTCCCTAGTGTAACTTCTCTTTGATATTACAAGCAAACTCTCCTGAACCTTGAGGTATCTAATGTACCCTCCCAAACTATTGGGACACCCTGTCAATGAGTTGTCTATCCAGAATGTATGGTGCCTATCCAATTAGATACCTAGTCCTGAAACAAAAAAGAAAACTTTGTATCGTCCTCTGCCCAATTCTCACAATCCAAGTAAGGCCTCCATTTAACACTATCAATATCATCTATCATCCTTTTCCAGTACTCCAACTTCCCAATCAGTGCATGGGAAGTAATCATGCCATCTGTATGTACAAAATCATGGACCCATGACCTTTGAATTAGAAGTGAATTGGCTTAGTCACTACTATGTACTCATAAGCCCACACTTGTAGCGATGTCACTACACATCCAAGCCCACAACCACTGAGGTATATAACATTATGCAACTCATGGTACAAATATGCAAGTATGAATGGCCCCCAAGAAAACCTATTCCTATGTGTTAGGAGCATCTCTAATGCTCTCTCCCATCCTATAGCCAATCCACGAGTAGCCCTATCGGGACACAAGAACCCACTAATTACTCCTCCAACCATTGCAACCAGTACATGTCCACTAGTGTACATCACCTCCTAGCTCAAATGACCTCCCCTAAGATCCAACTCTTAGTCTCCAAAGACATTGCAATGCATCCAAATCTCCCTGCAGTCATAAACCACTAACTTATCGATGATAGGAATCCTCAGTATCCTGTAAACATCCTCTTACGGGGGCTTCACTAGCTAGGCAATATTATATCATGTGCGTTCATATTGGGGGGATTAATATCTCAATAATGAGGGTATAATATATTTCCTATTAGTGAAAGTAGGGGGTTTTTAATTAGGGCTATGAAAAAATACAATATCTAGCAAAA
Source organism: Cryptomeria japonica (assembly GCF_030272615.1). NCBI lineage: Eukaryota > Viridiplantae > Streptophyta > Pinopsida > Cupressales > Cupressaceae > Cryptomeria > Cryptomeria japonica. The sequence goes on from NC_081414.1 coordinate 267,364,068, forward strand.
ATAGTGGGGCTTTTAATTCAAGCTGTGTATTGGGAGGGGGTGACAATAAATGAGTTTAGGGCAATATTTTTTGAAAATAGAGGGATTATTTAGTATTCCATGAACACATGTGATATAGTATAGGTTCACTAAGTGAAGCCCTCATGCATCCTCTAAAGTGATAGACATCTCACCTGTCAGCAAATGAAATGTGTAGGTCTCAGAATACCATCTCTCTACGAGAGCAGTCAACAATCCTGTGTTCACCCGAATCTCAGGTATGAACATGATGTGTCTCAAACCCATGGCCTCTATCATCGCGTGATCCTTAGTAGTCAAGTTCAATCATAGCCATTGCATCATATGCAATATCTCTTGTGACTCTATATATCCTAGACACTCCTGCAATCAACCAAATCAGTTCCATTAGTCCTAGTAGTATTCATGTCTATCTCATAGTGTTGCTTATCCTATCCTAGCCTAGTGGCATCTATGTCTATCACATGGTGCTTCTCATCAATCTTTATCCTAGTGCTTTTGTCTATCACATGGCACTCATCTATCCTATTACTCATGTTTATCATATGGTGAAGCATCCTATCAATCTATATGTTTATCACATTGCACTTGATCCTATTTTACTTATCTATCCTAAAAAATGCATCATAAATTAAAATCACTGGGCAAGTTTGAGGTACATATTGGCTCGCCCATGTCTATAGGTTTCTCAAACCATCAGACGTGATTAAATCAATGAAATCAAACTTCCATGATCTCTCGACTGTTGACTACTCTCCTAATCTCTTTGAGTGCACTATGCTTCGATCTCTCAACTGTTGTGGATGCAAATAAATATGCTTTCCCTTGTGGCCTCTATATATATGTTGTGGAACCCTAATTGGCCATGCTTGCCTCCCATCATAGTTTTCTTTCCCGTTAATCCCTTTTGAGTCTAGTTTTCACCTATCTAACCTTTTTGCCTTATCCTTATCCCTTCTAGCCATTATTTCTTTTCGAGAGATTTTCTACAAATTTTCCAACATTTTTCATCTAATCTTTCAAGGGGGCATATCACTCCCATCCTAGGGAAATCTTTGCATTAGTTCATCTTATCTTGTTTGAGCCAACACGACAAGCTGCATTGTCTCAAAGAGGGGAAAAATGTAGACACCTAAAATTGTCCTAGCCTAATTAAATCAATATTTATTTATTTAATAATTTTATCCTAAGTCTTCTATAAATTAAATAGATTTTAATTTTCACTAAGCCTTTTCTAGCCTTTCCTTATTTAAATAAATATTTTTATTTATTTAAATTGTCATTTCCCTAAATTAAATAAATATTTTATTTAATTGATCCCACTTCCTCTATTAATTAAATGAATTTTTATTTATTTAATTAATTCATTGGCTTTTTCCCTCCATGAAACTTGTCATTTATCTCTTCATTTTATCTTAGCTAACCCCTTCATACTTTATAATTTTCCCTACCTATCCTTTAAACCTAGTCGACCACTTATCCTTTCACATCTTATTCATATCCCTTCATTTTCTAAGGTGTTCTCTATATAAGATGATTCTTTCATCTTTCACAACCCTAATGACATATACAATTAAGCCTTCTTGTGATCAAGCAACTTCAAAACCACAATCTGGTCTTTGTTGGGCTCTTTTGCACATAGAAAATCTGAGAGAAAATATATCAAACAAGTTCAATGGAGTTATGAAAAAATGGATATCAAACCATACCAAGCATGTGAATGGTATAATATTTCTAGTTTGTTGTGATTTGCATGTTTTAGGTTCTTCATTGGTGTATGGTGGATTCTTGATTGTAGAACTAGGGTTTTATGTGGTTGGACCTTTTATGGTTTTGCAATAGATTAATCATTCCATTTTAACCATATATAGTAACCACTATTGGGAACTAGAGGATCAAGGATCATGCAATAAGGTTGTCAATAGATTCTCATCTTCTTGCATTTAGCTATATAGGATCAATTCAATGTAAATGTGTAATTTAGGGACATTTGAGTCTCATTGAAATTTAATTGTAATATGAATTATTGAACCTCTCTTTGAGATGGATTACAAATAGATATGGTAGTAATAATGAATCTAGAATTATTTTACATGAATTGGTGTGGGAGTCAAGCACAAATGCATAATGATGTTCTTCCATGCCTTCTTGTTGTTGAGGCAAAATGTATGTAGGAACAATTATTTTAGTATTAAAATAATTTAGCGAGTCACAATTGAGTCTTGGATGGTGTTGTGAACCAATCATGTGTTTGTCTCACCTCTAGATGTTTGTGCCTAGAGTGTTGGGTTATTTCGGGCCTTTCATACCCTCTTGTTAATACTTGTAAAAATTCTTGAATTATTGAATCTTATTTCTCTTTAATTAGAGTTATATCCTATCTCTAAACCTTGTAGAGTTGTTTAATATAGTAAAAAATTCCAAGTGGTTCAATCTTAGTCTATTGGGCCATTGCCTTAAGGGCTTCTATAAATTTGCAAAAGGCATATGTCTTATCATTGAACCCCAATCCCTTATGAGATCTTATTGGAATACATTTTCCTTAATAAAATTAGACTTCCACCCTTGGGATTTTTCCCTAGTGATTAAGACTCTCCTTTGGATGAGGAAGGGCTTCTAGTTAAACCTTAATCCCTAAAGTGTTTACTAAAGGCGTTTTTATGTAAGCCTATTGGGCCTTGGGTAGTAGGCTTTCACCCTATAAAATTTGATAAATTTATTCATGTGGTAAGTTAAAACTACGACACCTTATTCCCCACATATTTCTCTTCTCAACCTTCAATCCTCAAGTTTATTAGGCTTTGACCCTTGGGTATTAACCTTAAAATTTATACCCTCAGGATAATAGGTTATCCTTGAACATTGAAACCTAATGCTCATGTAACATTGAGAGAGAGGCCAAAGGACTACTCTTGATACTTTGTAGCATCAAGAGTAAGGTTGAAGGCCTAACCTTGAAACCTAATTATTAATAGTGTGTTGGAGGTTGAAGGTCAAGACTTTGGCCTAACTCTTTCCATCATTTGGAGAAAGTCAATACATACTCTAAACCATCAAGGATCAATGAGGTTGAGGAGTAAGCCCTCTTTTCTAGACAACCTCTTGTGTAGGTTGGCCTTGTGTATGAGGATCACGTTCAATCTTACTGAGTGGAATGGAGGAAAATGTGCCCCCATTCTACTCCTTGTCTTAGAAATCAATTGTATCATCATCTAGCTGAGAAACATTGGATCCTGGGAGTTCCATCATTGGTGTTGTGTTCTAAGCATTTTGTTAGTATTTTAATATGTTGTTTTCTGTGTATTAGAGGTCAATGATTCTCTCTCTATAATTGGTTTTTGTTTCATGAGAATGTGATCATAGGTTAGTATCCATTATTCATTGGATATTGTCACCTCTCTCATAGGATCATCATGGTGAATTTATCTCATGATTGTCTAGTATTTTGTTAGTACCTCCTTGCTTGCAATGGTAGAGCCATACCTGTTGTCATAGCCCTTGTGTCATTGTATTCTACATGATAGTTGTGTGCATGTTGTCATCCAAGTGCAACATGTTGTGTTGTATATTTGGAGTTTTGGTTGGAGTGTTTTAGAGAAAAAAAGTTGTTCTGATGGGGCACTATAGAGAAAATGCTATTGAAAAAAATATTTATAGGAACTTAATATAAAAATCACGCTTTAATGAGACATGTGGTAGATGTTATAATTTTTCAATTTTTTGAATATTGTATGAATATGAATAAATTACTTGTATAGTTTGAAATGAAATAATCTTTATTGAAAATAAAAAGGTTATGGCATATATAGCAAAAAATGGTAAAGTTGTGATACTTATTTTATTTTGGCTATAACTATTGTAGTAGATTTTAGTGTTTCTTATGCTTAGTGCTATTGAATTTATTTCTTTAATATGGTACTTAAGCATTTCCCTTCAATTATTAATCTTGATGTAGTAGGAAGTGGATCTAGAAGAAAAGTCTCTCAAATTTGTTTCAAAAGTGTTCATAAAGGTATGGGCCCTAAAAGCCTTATAGAAATTTTTCCTTTGGTTATTTATAATTATAACACCTATAAATGGTTTAGCATTTTACTCTTATTAGATACTTTCTAGATCACACTTTATGCATATTATCTATGATACTTCCTCACTATATTAATACTTCCCAGCTCTCGTATAGGACTAAAATGGATACTACGTACAATTTAAATTTAAAAATATTTTTCTATTTTATAAAAATTAATCATGGAATGTAATACTTTAACACAACCTTTAGTTTACTTTTATAAACAAATATTTCGTTTTCATTTGACCAACAAACTCTAAATTAATGTATGGGTATTTTTTTGTTTCATTTGACCACCAAACTCTAAAATACATGTATGTGTGATTTTTTTGGTTTACCTTTACCTTGTTGCTTCCTTTTAATTTATAAACCTCTAATATGACCTTTATATTTCTTTGAATTTTTTGTTCTTAAACAAAAGAAAAAAAAATTGGGTGACCAAACTCCAAGAAATATTTACATACTATTATATTTCATTTGACCATAAATATCTCTCTCTCTCTCTCTCTCTCTCTCTCTCTCTCTCTCTCTCTCTCTCTCTCTCTCTCTCTCTCTCTCTCTCTCTCTCTCTCTCTCTCTCTCTCTCTCTCTCTCTCTCTCTCTCTATATATATATATATATATATATATATATATATATATATATATATATATATAACAAAAAAACCTTTAAGATTGCGATGAGTAGGAACCAGAATGGGTGAGCAAGAGGGAACGACCAAACTTGGGTTTCAACGAGTAATGATGCAGGCAAAGGGGAGGATGATGGAGATGTAGACGATGTGGGAGGCCCTATTTAGCTCTTTTTCTTGTGTGCAATATTTGATCCTATTCTCTTTACCCTATTATGAATTGTTGATGGTGTGGGAGAGGTCAAAGATGGGCGTGGAGGGGAGAGAGGCTTTTTTGTTCTTACTGAGATTGAGTTTGGTGATGTTGAGGGTGGCTCTTGTGGTTTTTTCCTTTCTTCTCCCCTCTTCCTACTCTTCCTTGCTATCCTTGGCTGGCATTGGGTTCTTTTTGAGGTCTTTATGTGCTGGGAGCAAGGTGTTACTTAGTTTGGGGTCTATGTGGTTGTTTTGGTGGGAGGCCTTGGTTATGGGTGTGAACAGACCCTCTGTCCTTTTCTCATTTTATTATTAGTGAGGGTTTCTTCTGCTCTTTCTCCTTGTTTCCTTGGATCTCTGTTGGTGGTAGTTTTCTCTCCTATAGAGGTGGAGAGGATGCTTATGTGTTGGGTTTTGAGAGGGCTATCTAGGTAGTCGGCCTGCTCTTCTCTTTGTCTTATTGAGGTGGCCCTTTCTCCTATTGAGGTGGAGAATAGGTGTGAGGGAGTGGTTCAACTTCTACTAGCTGAGAAAGGGATTTTTGGGTTGTTGGTATGCTTTCCTCCTTATCTTATTGAGGTGTAACTTTCTCCTATTGATGATGCAGGAGCATCCTTGATTCATAGCAATCTTGCATCAACCAAAAATATTTTCCTTTGTTTTGTTTTATGTTTGCAGTGTCAGTTTTCCTTTCTATGTGTCACGGTTTTGGCTCACCAGATCCTGTGGAGTTGGATTCTACTTGAAGAATTGATCATCTTTCTTTCTTCTAGATCGCGTCGCTTTTGGATCATTTTTCGACAAGATATCGCTACTGATTTCCATGACAATTTCTTATTACCAGTTGTTCCTTTGTTACCGATTGCCTAAGACCTATTCAAGTGATCTACTGAAACCTATTCTGAAGCTTGTGGAGCCTTGGGTCTTGATTCTGATGTTCCTTGGCATGTGGTTGACCTTTTTCCACAATCTACATTTCATCCTTTGGATTTTTTGGAGGCCGACCTTGTTATTTTACATGGTAGGTCTTGTTCTTTGGGTTTTGATCCCTTTTGGGCCAATTGGATCATTTGCATCGATATATATTTGTAATTATGCATTAGAATGTAATCAATTAGGATAAATCAGAGAATTAGGCAACTAGACTGTACATAGAACATAGATTATAAGATTCAAGGTCCCGGTTGTGACCTATTCTACCATGCCTATAAGCCAATATGTTGTAATCATACAATAAATCAATCTATTCTGCATTAACTCCATCATATCTTTGTGTTCCATTGTGTTTACTCTTGCTGACTGGTCCAGATTGATCTCTTTGAGGTCCCTCCTCATTGATGATTGCTTCAAGTTGTATGCGAGCGAAGTTTCATTTTGGAGGTTGAGTGTCCTAAAATTTTGTTGTAGGGTGGTGGATTGTGGATCCGACTTGCAGCTATAGAGGACTAGCATGAATGATGGCGCGAAGAGGAACTAGGAATGGTGGATCGCATGGGAATGCAGATCCTATTGTGATGGAGCTATTGCAAGGAATAGTAGCCTGATTAGAAGCCATGGAGACAACCCAGAGAAGAGGTTGACATATTGAAGATGTAAGTGAATATGAAGGAGAGGAAGCCCCGATAGAACAAGCAAACCTACCGGCAGTTGATCTAGATGAGGAAAGTTTTTTGAGGGTTTTGAGTAGGGCAAAGACTAAACCTCATTTTACCCTATTCAAATATGATGGGAAGTTGGATTTAGATGAATTGATGAATTGGATCTCAAAAATGGAGAAGTGTTTCGATTTTGAAAACATTGCAAAAGAGAGGAAGGTGAAATATGCTTGTACCCAGGTGAAAGGTCATGCATCTCTTTGGTGGGAGCATTTGCAAGTTGATAGATAGAGAAGAGGTAAAGAGAAGATTAAGACATGGGATCAGATGATTACTAAGTTGAAGTCAAAGTTTGTGCCGATGAATTATCAAGTGGATCTATTTTGGAAGTTGCAAAATTTGAGATAGAAGGAATCTAGTGTGAAGGAGTACACCGAAGAATTTTACAAGTTGAATATCAAATCTAGACATGTTGATGATGAAGTTGAACAAGTTTTAAGATATTTGAATGGATTGTGGATGTCTATAAAAGATGAATTGAGTATGATCAAATTGGAGAGTGTTGAAGAGGCTTACCAGTATGCCCTAAAGTCATAAGAGAAGTTAAACAAAAGACATGAACAAAGACAAAGAGGTAGAGGTGGAAGGTTTATCGGAGGAATATTTCAAGGAGGAAGAGGAAACAGTATAGATCAGAGCAAGGACAAGGAAGTGAGAAAAGAAGGCAATTCATACCGGAAGGATGATAGAAAGTTCTATTGGAGGAGAGAAATGGATGGTTATCGGAATGAGAACTTTGTAAGACAAGACAAGAGGATATTCAGAGGAACTTTCTTTTAGTGTGGAGGAGAAGGACATCGTGCATTTCAATGTAATAAGATAGAAACTATTGGAAGAGTAATAGTGGTGGAAGAAAACCCCACTGGATTAGACAATAAATCGGAAGATGGAGAACTATTGGTGATGAGGAGAGCTTTGTGTCATACTAGAGGAGATGAAGAGCCCTCGCAAAGGAAGAATTTGTTCAAGACCAGATGTAAGGTATCCGGTAAGTGTTGTAAAGTTGTTATTGATAGTGGTAGTTCAGATAATCTTGTTTCAGAAGAGATGGTGATTAAGTTGAAATTGGAGAGATTGAAACACCCTAAGCCTTATCAGATAGCATGGATTCAGGATGAACATAAGTTGTTAGTAAGCGAAGAATGTTTGGTGAAATTGAAAATTGGGAATTATCATGATGAATTATTGTGTGATATTATTCCTATGGATATTTGTCATCTTTTATTGGGTAGACCTTGGCAGTTTCATAGACCAGCAATACATGATGGGAGGAAGAATACATACACTATTGTGGCCAATGGGATGAAGCAAACCTTGTTACCCTTGGAGGAACCTTTGAAGAATGAAGTCTATATGAATGCTATAATTTGTTTGGTAGATGGAAAGAAATTCATGGATGGACTGAGACATGAGAATGTGTGCTTTTCCTTAATTCCTAAGAAGATTGAGAGACTGAAACTAGAAGGAGAACACCCAAAAGAGATAAGAGATTTACTAACAGAATATGAGGACATCATTCCAGATAATGTACCTGATGGATTGGCACCTGTGAGAAGTATTAGTCATTGCATGGAGTTGGCTCATGGAGCTAGTTTTCCTAACAAAGCTACCCACTGGTTGACACCGACAGAGAATGAAGAACTAAATAGACAATTGTAGGAGCTGTTGAAGAAAGGTTTGATTAGGGAGAGTCTAAGCCCTTGTGCAGTACCAACAATATTAGAGCCTAAGAAGAATGGAGAATGGATAATGTGTACTGATTTAAGAGCAATAAAGAAGATCACAGTGAAACACTGGTTTCCTTTGCCTAGGATGGATGACATAATAGACTGTTTGAGTGGAGAAAAATACTTTACAAAGATATATTTGAAGAGAGGATATCATCAGATCAGGATCGGAGAAGGTGGTGAGTGGAAGACAACATTTAAGACAAATGAAGGACTGTATGAATGGTTGGTGATGCCTTTTGGATTGACTAATGTACCGAGTACTTTCATGAGGCTGATGAATGAGGAATTGAAGAAATTCTTGGGTAAGTTTGTTATTGTGTATTTGGATGACATTATGATTTTTCAGTAAGACAAAAGATGAGCATTTGTTGCAGTTAAGATAAGTTTTGCAAAGATTAAGAGAACAGAAGTTGTTGATCAATATCAAGAAGTGTACTTTCATGAAGGATGAGTTAGTCTATTTGGGATTTGTGATATCTAAGGATGGTTTGAAGATGGACCCTGAGAAAGTGAAAGCAATTGTTGAATGGCCTACACCAGAAAGCATTGGAGAGGTAAGATCATTTCATGGATTGGCTAGTTTTTACTAGAAGTTTATCAGAAATTTCAGTTCAGTTTGTAACCCTATGACTGAGACCATGGGAGGAGATCGAAAGGAATTCGAGTGGACCACTGGAGCAAACAAAAGTTTTGAACTGTTGAAACAAAAATTGTCTGAGGAGCCTATGTTAGCTTTACCAGATTTCAATAAAGTATTTCAAGTGGATTGTGATGCAAGTGAAATAGAAATAGGAGCAGTCTTGAGTCAAGAAGGAAGAGCAGTAGCCTATTTTAGTGAGAAATTGAATGATGCCCAAAGGAGATACTTAGTGTATGATCAAGAGTTTTATGCCATAGTTCAAGCCTTGAAGAAGTGGAGAAATTAGCTATTGACTAAGGAGTTTTTGTTATATACAAATAATCAAGCTTTGCAGTATTTGAACAATTAGAGTAAGTTGAATCAAAGACATATGAGATGGGTAGAATTATTGCAGAGTTACACCTTTATGTTGAAGAATAGAAGTGGGAAATATAACAAAGTTGTTGATGCATTGAGTAGGAGAAGGAATTTGCTGACAGAGATGAGAATGACACTATTAGGATTTGAAGATTTGAAGACCTTGTATGATGATGACCCATATTTTGTAGAACCTTGGAAAGCATGTAGAGAACCAATTATGGTAGACATAAGAAAATGGTTGGATTAATTCATTCAGGATGGGATGTTATTAAGAGGAGTTCAGTTGTGCATACCTAAGAGTTCTCGAAGAGAAAATATGATAAAGGAGAAACACACTGGAGGTTTAGCTGGACATTTTGGCATTGACAAAATAGTGGCATTGGTGAGTGAGTAGTACTTTTGGCCCCAGATTCATAAGGATGTTAAGAGATATGTGTAAAGTTGTAGAGGTTGTCAAGTTGCAAAAGGCAATAGTCAAAATGTGGGATTGTATAAACTTTTGATAGTATCGGTGAGACCTTGGGAGGATATAAGCATAGATTTTGTACTTGGATTGCCTAAGACACCGAGAGGGAATGATTCTATATTTGTGGTAGGGGATAGATTCTCGAAGATGGCTCATTTTATACCTTGTAAGAAGACATCAGATGCATCGCATGTATTAGATCTATTTTTCAAGGAAGTGGTGAGATTGCATGGATTACCTAAGAGCATAGTTTCTGACAGAGATACTAAGTTTGTTGGCTATTTTTTGAGAACACTTTGGAAGAAGATGAAGACAAAATTGAAGTTCAGTTCTACTTTTCATCCACATACTAAAGGACAGACAAAAGTTGTTAACCAGAGTTTGGGAAACTTGTTGAGATGTTTAGTGGGAGATAAAACCGAAAGTTGGGATTTGATTCTTGCACAAGCAGAGTTTGCCTACAACAATTTAGTGAATAGAAGTACTGGAAAAACACCTTTTGAGATTGTTATCAGAGTGCATCCTAGAGGTATATCAAAATTGAGAGACATTAGCGGTGAAGACCGGAGAAGTCTAGAAGTAGAAGACTTTGCAGATCACATGGCAACATTGCATATTCAAATTAAGCAACATTTGGAAGACATGAAAAACAAGTATAAGGAGAAGGCAGATGAGAAGAGGAGACATAAGGAATTTGAAGTTGGTGATGAAGTGATGGTGCATATGAGAAAAGAGAGATTCCAGGTTGGAAATTATAACAAGTCACAGATGAAGAATTTTGGACCTTGCAGGATTTTGAGGAAGTTCAGTTCTGAAAATGCATATGAAGTGGAGTTATCGGATAGTCTAAGTATTTCACCTATATTCAACATTGCAGATCTTCATGAGTACCATGAACTAGAATTCAACGAGGACGGTGTTACCGACTTGGAGAAATAGTTGCCCCGGAAGGAAGCAAATCAGAAGAGATTTTGGACAGTAGGATTGGGCGTAGTACTCGAAGTAGTCAGTATAAGGAATATCTTGTAAAGTGGAAGGAGAAACCAATTGAAGATTCATCTTGGATTTATCAGGCAGAGGTGGACCACCTTGGTTTTCCTCTAACCCCAACAAAGTGAGAGGCTCACTTTTTTCAATAACCCCAGATGTCTAATGCATGAGCATCCCCGACTCATAGCAATCTTGCATCAACCAAAAAAAATTTCCTTTTTGTTTTGTTTTCTATTTGTAGTTTTAGTTTTCCTTTCTGTGTGTCACATTTTTTGCTCACCGAATCCTATGGAGTTGGATTCTACTTGAAGAATTGATCATCTTTCTTGCTTCCATACCGCATCACTTTCAGATCATTTTCTGACAAGATATCGCTATCGGTTTCCATGACAGTTTCCTGTTATCGGTTGCTTGAGACCTATTCTGGTGATCTACCAGAACCTATTCTAAAGCTTGTGGAGCCTTGGGCATTGATTCCAATGTTCCTTGGCATGTGGCCAACCTTTTCCTGCAATCTACGTTTCATCCTTTGTATTTTTCAGAGGAATCTCTTGGCAAAGGTCGACCTTGTTATTTTACATGTTAGGTCCCGTTCTTCGGGTTTTGATCCCTTTTGGGCTGACTGGATCCTTTGGATCGATATATATTTGTAACTACGAATTAGAATATAATCAATTAGGATAAATTAGAGAATCAAGTAGCTAGACTATGCGTAGAAGATAGATTATAAGATTCAAGGTCTCAGTTGTGACCTATTCTACCAAGCCTATGAGCTGGTATGTTGTAACTCGGTTGTTACCGGTTGGATGTAATCAAATTTCATATAATAAATTAATCTGTTATGCATTACGTCCATCATATCTTTGTGTTTCCATTGTGTTTACTCTTGTTGACCGGTCCGGATTGATATCTTTGAGGTCCCTCCTCATCAGTGATTGCTTCAATTGAGGTGGAGAGAAAGGGTGAGGGAGCATTTCAACTAATATTGTTCATGTCATTGGTTCAGGTTGCCTGTCAATACTCTCATGGTGCTCTTCACAGAAGGGTTTGGGTTCCTTGTCAAAACCCAGTTTCTTATTTTGTTTTGTGGGTTGAGGGAGACTATAAAAACCATATTGGTTTCATATGTAAAAGGTTCCAACTGCCTTTTCAAAACCCTGTGTCCCAGATTGTACTTTCAGGTTGTATTATTGTGGTGTAGGCCTTGTCTAGTTATGGGAGCCTTGTAAAACCCACATTCATAGTTGAGGGAGCCTGGAAAAACCCTATTGTCTTTGTTTCTTTCAGGGGCTTATTGAATACTAACAGTTTTAAAGGGCCTAGTTTGGTCAATATTTATTTTTGGTTAGGTATGGGTCTTGTGGTGTTTCGTGGCCCGAAGATTTCGTTATAGGCTATGGGAGCCTGGGAAAACCCTTGTTGGCTAAGGGTTCTTGAAAATCCTTGTTCTCTATTTTTCTAAGCTTAATCGTTTGTCAACCCAGATCCGTTACTTGCTCTAGCCTATTTTGTAATTTCTTTATTATGATGGTTGGCTAGTGTTGTCTAGTCATGGTTGCATTAATTGATGTTTAATTTTTGTTGCATCTGTTGTGTCTTGGGCTTTGGAAGCCCATAAGTCCAAAAGGTTTTAGTTCCCTTCTAAAATATATGTTTTGTTGTTAGGTAGTCTTCATCATTATTCGATGGTAGTTCTTTGGTTGTAAGGGTTTCGGGGCCCCTTCAAAACCTATTTTATCCTAATCAAAAATAAAAAATCCTTTAAAATATATACATTAGTTTAAAAATTTAATTTTTAAGTATCTTCTTGTTCATTCTCAAATTAGCTATATCAATGTTATCTTTTAACATGTCTCTTTAGCTTTCTTTTAATTTCCTCTTATTTTATATAGATCACATTTCATCTAAAAGATTGGTTTGTAGATGGTTAATATTGTTATAAATAATTTGAAGGTAATTAATATTTCTACAATCCTTCATAAAATTAAAATGGATGCTTTTGGTTTCAATTTACCTTTATCTTAATATTCATTTTAAAATTAAATCTATGAAAAGAAACATGAATTTTAAGCTTTCTTTTGATTTTCTCATATTTTATAGATCATGCTTCATCTATAAGAATGATATGTATATAGTTAATGCCATTGCAGATAATTTGTAGGTGATTAATATTGTTAGAATCCCCATAAGATTAAAATGGATACTATTTATAATTCAACTAAATATTTATTTTTCATGTTCTACTTTAGAAAAAGTTAGTTAGTTGATAAGATATTTATGGTGGGATTTCCCACCAAATTCCATGAGTCTCACACCATATTTATCATGCCAAAAAATTTGATGCTAGATTTTGTTAATTTTAATAAATATCACCACCTAACTAATATCTACCCACAATCTAATCGCTTCATGAATTTTATTATTATGTTTTTTAATCTTAATACTAATCCTCTATGTTTATATTCACTACCTTATTCACCAATTACAATTGCATTTAATATTAAAAGGTGCAAAAATGTGAGTGTAGATATGCAAATCTAATCAAATTTTAGTAGTTAGATTATTAATAGTCAATAGATAGAAGCAACAAATAGAGAGAGATTTATATTAGCTTGTTTAATTTTAGAAATAAATTGTTGTGGTAGGGTTTTGTAAATTTTTCCTGCAAACTTTACCCACTTTTTTTCATCAACATCATTTACACAATCTCTCAGATTAAAGGTTGTGGAAGGCTTTCAAAGTCAGTGATTTGTTTATTATTTCCTTGGTTACGTAGTTTCTAGTGCAAGGTTTTTTGTTTGTAAGATGGTTTGAGGTTCCTTCTTAAACCCCATTATTGTGATTATTTGATTGTTGGGTTGAGATCTTGTTCTCGTCGATTGTTGGTCTGGTCAAAAGCCTCCTTTCAAAAAGGGGGTTGTCCTTTTTTTTTTGTGGTCTTGGTGGTCACACTACTTGTGAGTTCCTCCCTTTTGTGCACCTATGTGATAGTTTTGTAATGGTTTGGGCCTCTCATTTTTATCTAAGAAGAACACCATTGACACAATTTGTGCAAAATATTGAGGTAAGCCACTTTTGATGGTTTCAATGAGTTTTATTTTATTATAATTTGTACACGACTAGATCATGGAGCTCTTAAATTCAATCTTGACTTTAATTTATCTCATTTTTTTTTGCTATGATAGAGTTTTGTATTTTTTCTTACAACACATCACAATTTATATAAAATCTCAATGAGTTTTTTCATGGAATCTACATGTGGATGGATTATGTAGCAAAGATAAATTTTCACAAGTCCCCAATTCTTTAGGAAATAAATCACCTAATAACATTTTTGAGCATGACTAGTTTTCAATTGTTTATCCTAATATTCTAATACATTTATAGGCATAGGTGGAAATTCAATTTTGCACGTTAACTTGTAAAATATGACAATGATTGACAGTATGAGTTGTTGGCAATATGTTGGATTTGGTTAAGTGTTGTCATTGATGTCAACACTATATCCCAGTTGGAAACGGTTCAGCTATCCCGGTTGGACCTATCCCAGTTAGACTTGGTGTTTGTCTTGGTTTTGGTTGTGATTCTGATCCGATATGATTAGATCCCTGGATTCAGTTTTGGATGGTTAGTCAGGATGGCTATATGATTGTCATATTATTTTGGTTCATGATTTGGTGCTTTGGAAGCTATCGCTTATGTTTCTAATTGATATTTCCTGGTACCGGTTATCTTTATCGGTTAGTGATATTTGATGATATGGTTATATTGGTCTAGCTTATGGGAATGATTTATAACATGTTGAAGGTGCTTCTTGATTGTGTTCTAATTATTTGGTGGCTTTGCATTTGCAGGCATGATGATATGGTGGTCCTATTTGGATACAGTTGGATATTCCATGTTATTGTACTGAGGGTTTCTACCGATTGGTTAAACATGTTGGAAATTGGTCTTAGCATGATTTTAGGAAGATGTAATTGTTTAGGAATTTGAATTAGGTCCATGTTATGTAATGTCAATAATTATATTGGTCTGGTGATATCGTGTGGTGCAATTTTTGTAATTATGGGTTATGGGTTTAGGGTTTACCCGACCTTATCAATAAGGTTGATGATCTATATTTATAGGTGACTTATTCATATATTTTGAATAGGGATGGTATCGATGCTCATGTCTACATTATCAGAGAAAGGTTTATGTGCAAATAGTGATATATCATTCAACGGAAGATTGTAAAGGTTTTGGTGTAGCAGGGCAGACATATGTGCTTAACCAGAATTGTATCAAGCATTAGAAGATGCTAGTTTCACAGTTTATTCTTTCTGGATTGTAGTCCGATGTTTTGTAAGTTAGTGAGACTTCTCTTTTGTGATGAGCAGTGTTCTCTAGGCAGTTGGCCTATTTGCAAGTGCAATCCCCATTGTGATTATTTCACATATTGTTGCAGAAGTATTATCTGATTGTGGGTAGGGTTTCCCACCATGGTTTTTCCCTTTACCAGGTTTTCCACGTCAAAAACATTGGTGTTGTGTGTATTGTGCTTTTATGCTTCATCTTTCATTGTGTTGGTTTCTTTGTGCTCTAGTATAAAGGTTATAATCTGCATTAACTATGAATATTGGTAGTAAACCGATTCATCCCCCCCTTCTCAGTTTTCTCCTGGTATCAGAATTGTCTAACAATTGGTATCAGAACCTAGTCCTCTCTGCAGAAGCTTAACCGATTGAGGAGATCTTGGCATCTACATCAAGTTCTACATTTAACCCCTACCAGAAGGAGAGCCCCAGATTTGATGGTACAAATTACAAAATATGAAAGGAGCGAATGAAAATTCATCTGAGATGTCTTGGAGATGAAGTTTGGGAGATAGTGGAGAAAGGGTATATATCTCATGATCCTAATTCTAGAACACCGACACCTGCTAACGAACAAAAGAGAGCTGAAAATGATGTCAGAGAAAAAGAAGAATTGCTAAGTGCCCTATATGATGAGAAGCTATTGAATTTCATAGAGTTGGAGAATGCAAAACAGATTTGGCTAAATCTTGAAACTCTTTATGAAGGTGACCAAGCAGTAAAGATTGCAAAACTTGAAGGTTTCTGGGTGAGATATGAAAATTTGAAGATGGAAGAAGATGAAAAGATAATTTATTTCATGGATAGAGTGAATGAGATTGTCATGGGAATCAAATGCTACAACAGATCAGTTAATGAGGATGAGGTTGTGTCAAAGATTCCAAGAGTTCTACCTCTGACTTACAAGATGAAGGCTACTGCAATTAATGAACTCCAGATAATGTCAAGTACTCCTATTACCAGAGATATTACTTGGTTGCTAGAAGAATCCCTAAAGGACTGGCTGAAATTAAGTATGAAGGAAAAGTACCTTTTAAATGTTTTTCATGCAATAAGATTGGTCATTTTGCTTCTAGATGTCCTGAAAGAGCTGCTAGGAATCATGAAAGATTTGTGAGGAATTATAAGCCTAATCTGGAATATCAGAGCAGATCTAGATATAGAAGGAATAAGGATAAATCATGTTACTATGCTGGTGATGATGATTTTGGTATTACTGATGATGATGATGATGATGATGATGATGATGGTGATGGTGATGGTGATGGTGATGGTGATGGTGATGGTGATGGTGATGGTGATGGTGATGGTGATGGTGATGGTGATGATGATGATGATGATGATGATGATGATGATGATGATGATGATGATGATGATGATGATGATGATGATGATGATCTTATTCATATTAATCCGTGTGGACCGGCAAGGACTAAAAGTTTTCAAGGTGATAGATACTTTATGTTTCTTATTCTAGAATGATGTGGGTTGCATTTTTGAAACAAAAATCTAAAGCTCTTGAGAAATTCAAAATTTTCAAAGCTATGGTTGAGACAGAAATGGGATTAAAGATAAAATGCTTAAGATCAAATCAAGGTGGTGAATTTACATCTGGTGAGTTCAACAACTTTTGTGAGAAGCATGGAATCAGAAGACAATTTTCTACACCTAAAACCCCACAACAGAATGGAATAGTGGAAAGGAAGAACAAAACTATCTTGGATGCTGCAAAGATAATGATGATGGAAGCCAAATTGCCTAATATCTATTGGATAGAAGTTGTCAATATTGTGGTATACACTTTCAACAAAGTACACACAAAAGGTGATACTGGTAAGACTCCTTATGAATTATGGTTTGGTCATATTCCTACTATCAAATATTTTAGAATTTTTGGAAGTAAATGCTATATTAGAAGAGATGATGCATTAGGGAAATTTGATCCTAGAAGTGATGAAGGAATATTTTTGGGTTATTCTACTAAAAGAAAAGCATACATATGTTATAACAAAAGATTGAATAGGATTATGGAAAGCATAAATGTAAAGTTGGATGAGAAAGATAATAATTTGATTAGATCATATGACTATGGACCGGAAGATGAATTTTTCAGATCAGAACCGATAGTGCAATCAGTTTGGAACACTGATCCAATTACTGTGGTAACATAAAAAAAATCTATAGTGACTGATGAAGGGCAGAAAGAATAAAAAATTCAAGACAATCCTAAGACTCCCAGGTATGTGAAGCTAAATCATTCTAAAGATCAGATCATTGGAGATAAAAGGAAAGGTGTGATGACAAGAAGAAGGTTAGCTATTGAAGAGGTATGTTTAATTTCTCAAATTGAACTAGAATATTTTATTGAAGAAAGTAAAGATGAGAATTGGATGAAAGCAATGAAAGAGGAACTAGATCAGATAGAAAAGAATAAGACTTGGGAATTGGTTCCTAGGCCTAAAGATAAGAATGTTATTGGAACTAAATGGGTTTTTAGGAATAAATTAAATGAGGAAGGTCAAGTTGTGAGAAATAAATCTAGACTGGTTTGCAAAGGTTATTCACAGGAAGAAGGAGCTGATTATGATGAGACTTGTGCTTTGGTTGCAATAATTGAAGTAGTAAGGCTATTTCTTGCCTATGTTGCACACAAGAAGTACAAGGTATATCAGAGGGATGTCAAATATGCATTTCTGAATGGATATCTTGAAGAGGAAGTCTACATTAAGCATCCTAATGGATTTTCTTTATCGGACGACAAGGACATGGTCTGCATATTGAAGAAAGCTTTATATGGATTGAAACAAGTCCCTAGAGAATGATATGCTATATTAGATAAATATCTTTCTAAGCTCAGTTTTAGTAAAGGTAATGCTGATAGTAACTTATATTATAAGTTTCAGCATGATGACATACTGATCATTGAAGTCTTTGTGGATGATATCATTTTTGGTGGAGAGAAATTTTGTGCATGAAATTTGTTGATGATATGAAGAATGAATTTGAAATGTCTATGATTGGTGAGATGAATTTTTTCTTAGGTTTGTAGATTACATAGACTGATAAATGTATTTTCATCTATCAAACTAAGTATGTAAGGGAATTGCTTAAGAAATTTGGACTTGAGAATTCTAAACCTGTTGGTACTCCTATGATAACCAGTTGCAAATTGTCAAAGGAAGATGAATCCCCTAGAGTAAATCCAAGTAGATACAAATCAATGATTGGTGGATTGTTGTACTTAACTCAAACTAGACCTGATATAATGAATGTTGTTTGTATTGCTTCTAGATTTCAGTAAGATCCTAGAGGAACTCATGATATTGATATCAAAAGGATATTCAGATATTTGGCAGGTACAATAGATTATGGGTTATGGTATCCAAATGATGATGATTTCAGACTATGTGCCTATACAGAATCTGATTGGGCAGAAGATTTTGCTGAATGGAAGAGCATTGTAGGTGGTGCATTATTTCTTGGAAATAAATTGGTTTCATGGCTTATCAAGAAATAATAATGCACTTCATTATCTACTGTTGAAGCTGAATATATAGCTGTTGCAACTAATTGTACTCAGATTTTATGGATGAAATAGATGTTGAAAGATATAAGGGTAAGTTATGATAAACCTATTGTTATTCACTGTGATAATACTATTGCTATTGATATGTCAAAGAATCTGGTATTTCATTGCAAATCAAAACACATTTCTATAAGGTATAATTTCTTGAAGGAAAAGGTTGAAGCAAAGGAAGTCAGATTGGTTTATGTGCCTACTAAGGAACAGATTGCAGATATTATAACAAAGTCATTGCCTAAAGATACTTTTAAATATCTCAGAGATCAATTGGGGGTCACCACCCCTCCAGAAGAGACTTAGAGATGCAGGGTTGCATCAATCCGGTGAGCCTATCAAACATACTTTTTGATCTGGGCTGATGAGATGATGCTTCTACTTAGGGGGAGTTGTCAGCTATTTGGTTTAGATATTTTTGGTTTGGTATCCATCCTTTGTCATTGAAGTCAATGGGGGAGATGATGTTCATGTGAAAAATAGTTAATCCTTGGGGGAGATGGTGTTCATGTGTTTATCAGTTAATCTAAGGTGGGGATATATTTCAGATCAGTCTTTGGGAGATTGTTGGCATTCCTTGGCACTTGGATGTTTTTCACATTTAGTGTTTCCATCAATGCCAAAGGGGGATATTGTTAGCAGTATGCTGGATTTGGTTAAGTGTTGTCATTGATGTCAACACTGTATGTCGGTTGGATATGGTTCTGCTATCCTAGTTGGACCTATCTCGATTATACTTGGTGTTTGTCTTGGTTTTGATTGTGATTCTGATCCGGTATAATCAGATCCCTAAATTCAGTTTTGGATGGTTAGTTAAGATGGCTATATGATTGTCATATTCTGTTGGTTCATGATTTGGTGCCCCGGAAGCTATCACTTATGTTCTTGGTTGGTATTTCCTAGTACCGGTTAGCTTTACCGGTTAGCGATATTTGATGATATGGTTAAGTGATTATTGGTCCGGCTTATGGGAATGATTTCTAATGTGTTGAAGGTTCTTCTTGATTATGTTCTAATTGTTTGGTGTCTTTGCATTGGCTAGCGT
Source organism: Cryptomeria japonica (assembly GCF_030272615.1). Lineage (NCBI taxonomy): Eukaryota > Viridiplantae > Streptophyta > Pinopsida > Cupressales > Cupressaceae > Cryptomeria > Cryptomeria japonica. Next base: position 267,383,796 of record NC_081414.1, read on the forward strand.
GATGATATGGTGGTCCTATTTGGATCCAGTTGGATATTTTGTGTTATTGTATTGAGGGTTTCTACCGGTTGGTGAAACGTGTTGGAAATTGGTCTTAGCATGATTTCTAGTGGATTTAATTATTTGGGAATTTGAATTAGGTCCATGCTATGTAATGTAAATCATAATATTGGTCTAGTGATATCGTATGATGCAATTTTTGTAATTATGGGTTATGGGTTTAGGGTTTAGCCGACCTTATCAATAAGGTTGATGATCTGTATTTATAGGTGACTTATTCATGTAAGTTGAATAGGGATGGTATTTATGGTTATGTCTTCATTATCAGAGAAAGGTTTATGTGCGAACAATGATATATCATTCAACGAAAGATTGTAAAGGTTTTGGTGTAGCAGGGAAGACATCTATTCTTAATCGGAATTGTATCAAGCATTAGGAGATGCTACTTTCACAGTGCATTCTTTATGGATTGTAGTCTAATGTTTTGTAAGTCAATGAGACTTCTCTTTTGTGATGAGTAGTACGTTGCAGGTAGTTGGCCTGATTGCAAGTGCAATCCCCATTGTAATTATTTCACATATTGTTGCAGAAGTATTATATGATTGTGGGTAGGGTTTCCCACCATGGTTTTACCCTTTACTGGGTTTTCCACGTCAAAAACATTGGTGTTTTGTGCACTGTGCTTTCATGCTTTATCTTTCATTGTGTTGGTTTCTTTGTGCTTCAGTATAAAGGTTTTAATCTACATTAACTGTGAATATTGGTAGAAAATTGATTCATCCCCCCCTCTCAGTTTTCTCTCAATATTAGAACTGTCTAACATGAGTCTCTTTGACAATCGAGTAATTTGGTTAGGCGATTTGAATAATTGTCTAGATTGAAAGCCGTAGAAGTGTTTGCTATATTTTATTAGGTTTTAGATTTCTTTTCTCATAAATTCTATGTATTTTCCTAGTCCAAGTGAATTTTTATGATATTTGGGTAATTAGTAGTTATGACTTTGTTGATATGAGAAATTTGATAATTTTTTTGTTTTCACATTTATATTTTCGTTAAATATGTATGTCAAATTCTTAGTGAAAAAATAAAATCAAATTCAAAACAAGTAAAGCTTGAAGTTTTGAACTTCTTTAAAGACATTTGTAGATAGAATATGGTTTTTGGTTATGTTTGTGTTAAATTGTTGCAAGAATATCGATTACGTATGTTTCGTCAATCAATTTTGAAGAAAATTTGTGTTTTTCTCTTGAATTTAGGGTGTTCTTTTTGTTGGATAGCTACAAACAATCACTCATTTCAATTGAAAATATTGATGGTTCTTTTTTCTAGACAAGTTCACTATTTTCTACAAGATAGATGTTTATGCATTGTTTGAAGATTTCGTTATATTTTTCACCTTAATTTAAGAGTTGTATAAACAAACCATACATAGTTTTTTCCCAAATTTCAATTTATTTTAGCCCTCTATTGCCTCAATATAGTTCTTTGTTTTATATCAAATAAAAAATATATAGAAAAATAATTACATTCTAACATAATTGAATCTCTACTATTTCCATCAATGTAAATTATGTTCTCCTACAACAAATAGGAAGCAATATAGGTTTTTCTTATTCAAACTTAGATTAAAGAAATCCAACAAATGTTTATAGGAAGTTTCATATAAAAAATTCCAATTATTTTTATTCTAGTTAATTTTTACATGGACTTTTAAGCTTTCAATAAATTCAAGACTGCACATCTATAACTATATAGTTTTATATGTATAGAGTTTGTTTGGGAGACCTTATACATTGTAAAAAAGTAAAATAAAACAATACAAGCATGATTTCACTAGTGATATATTATCTATTGAAATTTCCATGTAAGTAACATACTCTTTTGAACATAATGCCATTTAATGGCATCATGTAGTTTGTTCATGATAGTATTAGAAACCATCCACAAGAGTTAACTAAAAATTATGTATTATGTATGGTATTAGTATAGGGGCATATTGAATAGGATAAGTATAGAACTCAAATGCCCAAAATAGAAGACATACAATTCTACCTTCTTATTCTTAAGATGAAGAGGCATAAGTAGTTCCATTGGACTCAACTAAAATTCTCCAAAATTGTACAATGTTCGTACAATAGATTGCAAGAGTGAAGAAAATTGCCTTGAGTGTGTTTTAGAATAGACAAAATCATGAGATAATTAAAGGAGTGTTATAATATTCTCTATATTCATGGATGTTATAAAAAACCAACTAGCTTATAATTTTACTTAATTGTGGTTGAGAGAAAGAACCACAATGCCAAGGTGCTTAAAATTTCTACATTGAATATTCTTCAAAGTAAATTTTACATGTTCTCTCTTTTTGTGTGCTTAATTATTATAATTTACTTCCTCATTTTTAAATTATATAAGTGTCATTATTTAAGAATGTCATAATTATGTAGTTCCTCATGTTTTGATTAATAAAAGTAGGATAGGCTTGTACCAGTACATATCCACAAAGTGACACCAAGAGTGCATGAGGGATGCACAACCAGCAAAAAACCTTCCCACTAAAGCACAACAAAAACTCAAAAAGGTGAACAAAGAGACAACACCTAAACTAAAAGACTATTAAACAAAGAAGAACCAAGACAACCAAAACACAAAACAACCACCCAACATAGACACAAAGAGATGGTCTACTACATGGGGGTGCCCTCTTCCTACCAATCTAGGTACAAAATAAGAACTTTATCAAAACAAGAAACCTTTTTACTGGACCCAATCCAAGAGCCAGAGGAGACCAACATGGAGTTAGGGGTGGCTTTAACCAAGGAAGTTCTGGGGTTAGAACCCATGGCCAAGGACTCCATACATTATCTTCTCTCTACCTTCCCCATTTCCATCTCATCATGAATAGCCCATAGGGAGGCATTGTGCTTACTATCCATGTTCCTACAAGCATGGTTGACCTCCTCAATTTTCTTTTTAAGGGCCTCCTAGGTTTTATTGACCTCTTTTATCTTGAGCTTCGTCCCCACCATCTTGATCCTAGAGTCGTTATCATTGATATGTTTGTTAATCCTATGAGGATACCTTAATACTGAGAGAGGAGGTGAATCAGTATTAACATCAATTTAAAAATTTAAAGCCAAATTCAACTTACAACAAATCTAACTTTATTTACTGCATATGCCAATTCATTAAACAATACCGGTAATCTTTGATAAATCTTCGATAAACTGCTATAACCAGTGTATTAAAAAATAATGAATAAACTAAGGATAATCAATAACATCACATGAAAATCATTCCACATATGAACACCATATTTTTGACGTGGAAACCCAAATAGGGAAAAAATTTTGAAGTATGCCCTGTTAGGGAAAAAATCAGATCCAATTATGCTTCACTATCTACAACTTTCAGGTAGATCTCACTCTTCTCTGGTATGGCTTCACACTCTTATCTAAGATCACCGACATAATAAAAATCAACTAAGCCAACATAAATAATGCTTTCGACTAAGTCGACCACTAAACCCTAAATTACATCATAGGTCATCACAGATCCTTACAACTCATTACAGATCATCATATGGATCATTACAATCAATTACAAATCAATATCAGTCGTTGAATGATCACAAGTCATCACAAAAAGTTGATCTGGTACAAAGTCAAACCCTTAGCTCATTCTGTTAAGCACTTTGCACATTCCCAAGAAATTCACTCTCCAAACACATCAAAACATCTTTCAAAAATTTCACGTGGTTTGTACCATGTTATCATCAACACGTGAACTTGTTGTCAATCACGGCCTTACCAAAAAACATTACCAGTTTGATGATCTCATCATCAGTTCTAAAACCCTTCTTAAACCCTAGAAAAAATTCATCAGAAATTAGAAACATACCTTACGATGGTCATCACAAGTTGCAGTTCCGATCAGATACTCATTACCATGATGAAATATTATATTCCAAACCGCAAATCACCAATCAGCACCAATCATCCTCTTCAAGTAAAACATTTCTGCATATACCGGTTAAAGTCCTATTTCATAGACTTTTGTATATTGCTAGTAAACCCTATCTCCGGTAGACTAAATCACTTAGATGACAAACCAAAAATTAATAAATATCAGTTAACATCATTTAACATCAGTTTCCATCAATGACAACACAAATAACTGATCAAGTCATCTAATCACAAAATCTCAATCTCTTCATCACAAATAGTCTTCTATCCTCTACTGGTGTAGTCATAAGTCTTTAATTGCATCACATCATCTGTATCATGTTTGCCAATCATGCCAACAATCTCCCCCTTTGGCATTGGTGGCAACACCAATCAGATATAACAATTAGATTGCAACACCACCATTGTTACACCATCACTGCTACTTGTTGTCGATATCATACCATCTATCGGTCTCCTTCTTCTGTCTTCTCCCCCTAAACCAATACTTCACTGATCTTGTTCTTCTCCCTCTTTGACAATAATGCCAAAGGTGTATGTGCATCACTGATCTTCTTTATTGCTTCTTCTATCATCATCATCTCTGCTAACCAAATCAAAACATTATATTCAATCATTATATCATATCATGAAATCAGAACTTTCTATCCTAGCTGATCCCCTACAGAGTAGCTTGCACCTCATCAATCCTTTATGAAGAATAAACATTATATCTATAGGATTGATGCATCTCCATCATTCTAATTCTTTTGGTGTAAGGGTATAACCCCTAGTTTACCTCTAAGAAACTCAAAGGTAGTCTTCAATAAGGGCTTAGTAAAGATAACAGGTATCTGATCTTTACTCTTCACATACTCCATCTTGATCTATTTTTCCTGAACTCTTTCCCTTATAAAATGATACTTCAATTTAATGTGCTTGGTTCTAGCATGAAGTACAAGATTCTCAGAAAATATTTATTGCACTTGTATTATCACAATAGATAGTCACTGGTTCAAACATATCTATTTTGAATCCTTCTAGCACATGTCTCATCCATATTGCCTACGTGAAATTAATGGATGCAACAACATACTCTGCTTCAGTTGTAGATTGAGAAATGCATATTTGTTTCTTGCTTTTCCATGCCACTAACCTTCCACCAAGAAGAAAGGATCCACCGGTTGTTCTTTTCTGGTCATCCACATTACCTACCCAATCTGCATCAGTAAAGACATCCAAATTAAAATCTCCTTTATAAGGATACCATAAACCATAGTTTACTGTGCCTTTAAGATACCGAAAAATTCTCTTCACTACCACCAAATGTGTCTCCTTCGGCTCTTTTTGAAATCTTGCAACTAATCCAACAACATGAGCAATGTCCAGCCTACTATGAACAACATAGTGCAACTTACCAATCATAGATTTGCACTCTTTTTCACAAACAACAGGAGAATCATCTTGTTTGGACAACTTGTAGCCTGCAACCATCAGTGTTCCTATCGGTTTGCAATCTTCCTTGCCAAATGTCTTCAACACCTCTTTGACATACTTGCTCTGATAAATAAAGATACCACCATCCAGTTGTTGGACCTGTAACCCAATAAAGAACTTTATTTCATCGATTAGAGACATTTCAAACTCCCTTTTCATTATATCAGCAAAATCCATACACATATCATCATTTCCACCAAAAATTATGTCATCTACAAACACTTCTTCTATCAACATCTTGTCTCCATCAGTCTTCAAATAAATGTTGTTGTCCTCACTGGTACGTTGGAATCCAATTTTGATCAGATGTGCATGTAATCTCTCATACCATTCTCTCATTGCCTTCTTTAGACCATATAGTTCTTTATGCAATTTTCATACCATGTCTTCATCATCAGATAGAGAAAATCCATCTGGTTGTTCAATGTAGACTTCTTCTTCTAGAGTTCCATTCAGAAAGGTTGATTTGACATCCATTTGATAAACTTTAAATCCCTTATATGTAACAAATGATAGCAGCATTCTCACTCCTTCTAATATAGCAACATGTGCAAAGGTCTTTTCATAATCCTCACCTTCTTCCTATGCATACCTTTTGCAGACTAACCTCGCCTTGTTTCTTACAATTTTTCCTTCTTCATCCAACTTATTCCTAAAGACCCATTTTGTTCCAATTATATTCTTATCTTCCGGTCTAGGAACAACTGACCATGTCTGATTCTTCTCAATTTGATCTAATTCTTCATTCATTGCATTAACCCAACCATCATCTTTTAGTGCTTCCTTTACTATTTTGGGTTCAATTGTAGATATCAAACATGAGTTTTATCTTATTTTCCTCCTTGTTTGCACACCAACATTCTTATCACCAATTATTTTCTCTTGTGAATGGTTTAATCTAACATACATGGGCAATACTGGTACTGGTTCTACATCTTCTGCTTCTTGTTCTTCATCGCTGTCATCACTTACCGGTTGAGCACCTAATTCTCCATTTGTCGGTTCTTCATTGTTCTGTGCTTCTGGTACAATAATCACAAGTTTCTCATCATCTTTTTTAGGATCAAATCTGCTGGTACCTTTTGAATTTGTAGAGAGATCATCTACCTTCACATTAGCACTTTCAATAATCTTCTTAGTTTTCTTAATGTAACATTTATATGCCTTACTCTTAGTAGAGTAACCAAGAAAGATTCCCTCATCATATTTTGCATCAAATTTCTTAGTGTAATTATCTTTCTTAATAAAACATTGACTCCCAATTTTTTTGAAATAACTTACACAAGGATTTTTTCCATACCATAGCTCATAGGGTGTTTTATTGTTACCTCTTTTTACTAGTACCTAGTTTAAAATGTATACAACAGTGCTGATTGCTTCTCTCAAAAACATTTTAGGTACATTACCCTGTAATAGCATGGTTCTAGCAGCTTCAACTAATGTTTTTTTCATCCTTTTTACTATGCCATTATTTTGTGGTGTCCTCAGAGCTGACATTTGTCTCTTGGTACCATGTTCCTCATAATACTTGACAAATTCATCAGATGTGAATTCTCCTCCCCAGTCTAATCTTAAACACTTCAAGTTCTTACTAGTTTCATTCTCAACCAGAGCTTCAAATGATTTAAATTTACTAAATGCTTATGATTTCTCCTTCAAAAATGTCACCCACATCATTTTAGAATAGTCATCGGTGAAAATCATGAAATACCTATCACCGTAATAACTCTTTCTTCTCATAGGGCCACAAAGATCAGTATGTACCAAATCTAAAATATTCTCAGAAGTACAATTCTTTCTCTTGAAAGAAATAGAGGTCATCTTACCAATTTACAATCTTTGCATATCACACTATCTGATTTAACAAGTTGGGGTAATCCTCTTACAATAGTTGACTTGCTTATCTTAACCAAATTATCAAAATTAACATGACAACATCTTTTATGCCACAACAAATTGTCTTCCATTCTTGCAACCTAATAATTATTAATATTACTATTTAAATGGAATGAGTTACCTATAGTTTGCTTCCCAGTAGAAATCAATTCACCATTACCTCCAAGAATTTTTCAGATTCCACTTATAAACTCAAGAAAATAACTTTATCATTGAATTGACCAACACTTAAAAGATTATGCTTTAGACCATCAGCCCAAAACACATCATCAACATTACTCTTCCCATTTATATAAATTGAACCTTCACCTTTCACCATGCAAGGAGAATTATTTCCAAATCTAACAACACTACCATCAAATTCATCAAGAGTTATGAACTTACTTTTTTCTTCGGTCATGTGGTGTGAGCATCCACTGTCTATAATCCATTCATTACTAGTCTCCATGTGAGATACCCATTCCTTTTCATCTGTCAGATCCTCCTTCATAGCTACAAACACAATTTCCTCATTGTCATCTTCATCTTTAGACTCCTCATCGGTCACACCTTCATCTACTGCAACATAACATTTCTTTTTGCCCTTTCCTCTATATTTTCTAAATTTCTCTTTCTTGTCAACATTGGGAGAATTAGCAACAATATGACCAATTTTACTACAAGAAACACTTCAAAGGTACCTTCCCTTTATACTTACTGATGCTAATACTTACTGATGCCTCTTGGAAATCTCTTTTCTAACAGTGCCTCAAGTTCCATTACTTGTTCTTCATTGTCTTCATTTCCCCGGTAACTTCCATGACTTGACTTTCACTCATGATTTTGACATATAACTTTTCCTTTTCTAGTAGATGAACTGGTAATAGAAGCTTTAAAGACAGATTTAGTAGATTGTGTCACACTATTGTCAAAACTATTTAACTTAAAAGTTGTAAGCTTACCAATCAATGAATCAATAGTTACCTTATCCTTTGAAATAGATCTAAGTTCTTGGATTGCAGACACTCTTATAGCATACTGAGGTTGAAGAGTTCTAAGCATTTTACTTACTATTGCATCATCATCCATTTTACCTCCAACACTCTTTATACCACCAAAAACTTCTTTGACTCTCTAACCATACTGTGCAATATTTTCTCCTTCAAGAATTCTCATGTGAACGAGCTTTCCTCTCAAGCTTTCCTCTTTGGCTCTTTGAACATGCTCATCTGCTCCATAGATTATATCTAACTTTTCTGAAACCTCACCTACAGTTTCTAATCCTTGAACATCAATATATTCTGAATCAGATAAAGTAATAACAATAGCTTCTAAGGCTTTCATGTTATCTTGCGTCTCTTTGAGTTCATCTGGTGTCAAGGGAGTAGTAGTAGGAGCAACATATTTTGTTTCAACTTGCTTCCAATATTGTGCACCAAGACCTTTGATGTAGATCTTCATTCTATCTTTCTAGATCTTGTAGTTATCGTTGTTGAACTTGGGACCCTCTTTCTTCATCATCTCGACTTCCTCATAATCTTTCCCTCAAGCGGTTAGTCTTTCTACACACAAAGGAACAAGGCTCTGATACCAATTGTTAATCCTATGAGAATCTAGTCAATACTGAGAGGGGGGGTGAATCAGTATTAACATCAATTTAAAACTTTAAAGGCAAATCTAGCTTCCTTTACTACATATGCCAATTCATTAAACAGTACTGGTAATCTCTGATAAAATACTATAATCAGTGTATTCAGAAATAATGAATAAACTAAAGATAATCAATAACATCACATGAAAATCATTCCACACATGAACACCATATTTTTGATGTGGAAACCCAAATAGGGAAAAAAAACCACGGTGGGAGTTAGTACCCACAAAGATTCATACTCTTTTGAAGTACGCCCTGTTAGGAGCTTAAATTATGCCTTGTTAGGAGAATACCATGTTAGGAGTCACCCGATTAAGGGATTTGGATGTGCAACCCAGTTAAAAGCTTAATGACCTTTTAGGATCAGCCTCGTGGGAGGATTTACCACTATTTTTGAGAGATACCCTGTTAGGGGATTTACAAGATTAAGGCCTCTCAGGACCTACCTGATTAAGGGATTTAATCTGTTGTAATTGCTAGAGAACAACAGTGAAAAAGTGATCTGTTACTTGCACTTCTCATCTTTCTAGATCACATCCATTTATGCTTCACTATTTGCAACTCTTAGGAAGATCTCACTCTTCTCTGGTATGGCTTCACACTCTTATCTAATATCACTGACACAATAAACATCAACTAAGCCAACATAAATAATTCTTTCCACTAAGTCGGCCACTAAACCCTAAATTACATCATAGATCATCACAGATCTTTACAACTCATTACAGATTATCATGTGGATCATTACAATCAATTGCAAATTAATATCAGTCATTGAATGATCATAAGTCATCATGGGAAGTCGATTTGGTACAAAGTCAAACCCTTAGCTCATTCTGCTGAGCACTTTGCACATTCCCAAGAAATTCGCTCTCCAAATGTGCCAAAACATCTTTCAAACATTTCACATGGTTTTTACCACATTATCATCAACATGTGAACTTGTTGTCGATCACCACCATACCAAAAATCATTACCGGTTTGATGATTTCATCACCGGTTCTAAAACCCTTCTTAAACCTTAGCAAAACTTCATCATAAATTAGAAACATGCCTTCCGATAGTCATCACAAGATGCAGTTCCAATCAGATAGTCATTACCGTGATAAAAGATTATATTCCAAACCGCAAATCACCAATCATCACCAATCATCTGCTTCAAGTAAAACATCTCTACATATACCGGTTAAAGTCCTATTTCACAGACTTCTATATATTGCCGGTAAACCCTGTCTCTGGTAGACTAAATCACTTAGATGACAAACCAAACATCAAGAAACATCATTTAACATCAGCTGCCATCAATGACAACACAAATAATTGATCAAGTCATCTAACCACAAAATCTCAATCTCTTCATCACAAACAATATTCTATCCTCTACCGGCATAGTCATCAGTCTTTAACTGCATCACCTCATGTGTATCAGTTATGCCAATCATTGCAACAATTTCTACCCACCTTTTCAACAACACCGTAATTACAATAAGATCATTAGTAGTTCTCCAAACTCTCTCATTTTCCAAATCATCTACCCAAGTGTTAGCACTGGTCTTCGCCTCAGTCGCCGCCTCCAACTGATTGATCTTTTTGATGTCCACATTCATTTGTGCAAAGAGCCATTTTAACAACTTTTCCTATCTTTGCACGTCCACATGCAGGTCCTTCACAATATTAGTTATAACTAAAGTTTCCCTTAAAGTTTTGGTACTAGAAGAGGAGGGAGGGTTAGGGTTATCACCAGTTTTAACATGGGACAAAATTGACCCTATAGTATCTAAGGAGATTGAATCATTTGAGGAAAGAGACTCAGAAAAAAAATCATAAACAATCTCCACAGCATGTTGCATCTCAAGATAAACATCCACATCCTAATCCTTTTTGGTGGTAGCAATGGCCTTAAATTTGACCATTCTATCAGGGTTTTTCCTAGTGGGTATTTTAGAACTTGGATGAGACACTTCTCTAGAATTAGAGGGAGTAACAATGAGGTCCACATATAAATTGGGATCATAGGTGGACCCAATATCAATATAAGGGACCTCACCAGAGGGGGATAAAGCTAGGTGGAAATCGTACATTCTACATATGAAACCCTGATGGAGAGAGGGTTTACCCTTTACAATGGCTTTAGAAATAGACTGAGACAAAGAAGTCATGACCTAAAAGGGAAAATTAATTCTTACCCCATGGTATAAATCATTTAACATGGGGAAAATCTACAGATGGAACCTCCTTTTCCTGCCATCCAAGGTGAAGTACTTCATAAAGAACAAAGTCATGTCCTTCCAAATTTTGGGTAGCTCCTCCTTATTGTAACCACTTTGAAGCTTGGAAATCCCTTCACTTGGTTCAAAGAATTGATCAAATTCATCCTTGTAATTCTTTTTGGGTTTTTTGGGAAAGGATACACCATCAAGGGCCAACCCTATCACCTTTGCAATAGTCTCTGTTGAAACCCCAAAAGTGACACTACCAATCTTCATATTACCATTGTCCTAGGCATGAACAAATGTAGTAGAGAACTTAGGATCATGGTCAGTCATCCTTGTGGATGGTCATCCCCTCAACATAAGTATCTAGATTTCCTTTAATCACCTGATCCCAAATCACCTCGTTATTCTCAAATTTAGAGGATTGGTCAAGTTAAATTTGAATCAAATCACCACCCATAGCCATAGAATAGAAAATCAAGTTGATAAAGTGACAAGATCGGGGAATACAATAGTAGGTGGTACCAATAAAATTTAAGTTCTACGACCTTAACTAACAAGGAAAGGAAAAAGCGAGAAAGACAAGTACCAAAAAGGGAACATTAGGATTATTCATCATTAATAGACAAGTCCTTCTAAATCATGAGATGAACCTCTATCAATATTTTGTGCAAGTGAATCTAGATTCTAAAATCATTAACTTCATCATGTTCAAATTATACAAATGTCATGATTCTTATAATTCTATATTTAAATATGTTTTTAAAGGAAGTACCAAAGAAGAATAAATTAAATCAATTCATATTAGTTTCATTCATGTTAAGATCTCAATTTTTGAGTTATGAATGGAATATCTATTCTTATTATAGAAGAAATTAGCATTAGAAAAAAAAATTGTTTATTTTATATGGTTTATGTAGTACGATTAATTTTGTAGATATATGCCCCTGCCTAGATTAGGTATAAAAAAATGAGAAGGTGAATTGACTTATTTCTAGAAAGAGATATTTATAGTGATCTAGAATGAAGCAGTGAAAGGGAGCATAGCCTATAAAAAAGAAGATATATCTGAAGATTTTGAAAGCTCCAATGGGAATTTTTAAAGTTGGTGGTGGATGTTAGAAGAATCTCCCACACAACATGTTGGATATTTCTACTGCTAGGATATGTTGTTGTCATTGATGTCAACATATTCTTGTGTTCCGATATTGTAGAGAGTTGGTTTAGTTATTTCAATCGGTATGTTGTAGATGTGCTTGTGCGGATTCATGATTTCAAAAATAAAGTATCTCTAGTTGATTCAGTGTTGGATTCATGATGCTATGTGGTGATTTGATCGAGTTATTGATTCTAGTATGAGGATTGGTTTTTCAGTATTTAGTGTTGCAGTGTTCTAGTATTTGATCCATTGTGCTCTGGAATGATTATATATTGAGTTGTGGGTTTGGGAGAGTGTTTGGGATGTTCATGTGTATCTTCAACTCAAATGGTTCATGATTTGGTGCTCCACAACTTATCTCTCTAGTCCTAGTTCCTGCTATTGAAGTGTTCTTGAGTGCCAGCGTGTTGATTGATGAAGATTTAATTAAGTGGTGTTGGTGTAGCTATTGCAGATGGTTCTAACATTTTTGTTGGTGTTTTTTAATCATTTCCTATTTGTTTTGCTGGTTTGCATTGATCATTACGCGCATTATTAAGGGTCTTATGGGTCTGGTGTTGTTCTTTGTGTTAAGTGACATTTTTGGTGGTGTAGGGTGTTGTGGATGATATTGGCGAGATTTGTGGTGGCGTTGCATGTTAATGGATTTAATTTGGGTCCATGCTATATCGTCATGGCATTGTATTGGTCTGGTGGTTGATCTATGTATCATGTGAGGCAATTTTGTAACTAGATCTTAAAGGTTGAGCCAACCTTATAGTCCAGGTGGATGATTTGTATAAATAGGTGTCATATTCATGTAATTTGGATATTGGTGTGGTGTTTGTATTATCAAAGAGTGGTGTATGTGCGAACAAGTGAATTCATCTTTCAGTGAGAAGTGTAGAGAAGAGAGTATTGAAGAGAAGACAAATATGTTTAACCAAAATTGTCATCAAGCATTTAGATATGTTGGTGTGAATAAATATTCATTTTGGATATTATTACACTTTACTTAAGTTAACTTAGGATAATGCATCTCTTCGTAGTTTGGATTTGAGACACTTAGGGAAGTGTGCACATAGGGATAGAGCTTGTAGGAGAAATTCCACCTTTTGTGGTCTTATTTTGCTGTTACACTCCACATTCGGTGGGTCATCCACCTCTTGTGGAATATTGTATTATTTCTCCTACCTACCCCTAGTATTTCTTACCTACCCTTGTTTCTCATTGAGCCACATGTCATAATTGTGTGCTCGTACATCCATATGGCCTTGCCTATATAAGCAGACCTATATTCATTGTATTGGTTAATCCAGTTGATCATTTGCATATTGATGAGAATACAGTTTGTTCTTATCATTTTATTGTCTCTCTTTTATGCTTTTCATTGTGCCCTTGGTCTTGGCAAAATCCTACATGGTATCAGAGCCATTGGGGCTTCATTGATTGGTTTTTGGAGACATCATGGAAGGCTTCTATTTTTGGATTTGGGGATCTTCATTTTTGGGGGGTTTCGTACAGTGATTTGGACATCACCGTTGAATCCAGGAGGCCGTTTCCATGAATTTCGACTATAAAGTCGACCTATTTTGGTGAGAATTTTTTTCCTCATTTTGGCTTTATTGTACGGATTTAGAAATTTTTTAAATTATTTTCCGAAAAAAAAAAGGAAAAATTTGGAAAATTTTCGAAAAAAAAACAGCAATCAAAAAAAAATTTTGGAAAAAAAAATTAAAAAAATATATTTTTTGTTGTTTTTTGGGGGTCCGCAGACCCCTCGACCCTGCAATACCCTCCAGGTTGCAGGTTGCAGTGTCGTACCTGCGCTGTTGTCGTGTACCTCCTGCCGCCGCCGCAGATCTCCCGCCAGCCGCCCAGATACACAGTCGACCGCCCAGAACTCCCGCCAGCCGCCTAGACCTCCCGCCAACCACTGCGCCTCCAGTCACCATCTCCGACCAAGACCTCTGGCGACCTGCAAACTCCAGTCGCTCGTCCCTCCGGTGACACTTTCCTATAGTCAGTGGTCCTCTAAACCAGCGGACCCGCGCCCACCATGTGGCAGGCAGCCATTGGCCCATGGTCAACTACCGTACGCCACGTCAGCAGTCTATACGCCCAGTCAGCTACCCAGTCACCGCGCGCAATCAGCAGTCCGTACGGTACAGATGCCCAGTTAGCAGGGAGGTGAAGTTTTCATGATGGTCATACGACCATCAAATTTAAGCTCATAAATTGCTGACATCAGTACCACATCAGCAGACTTTTGAAATTTTTTGACCCCCTCTTCATTGAGTTTTTCAGTTTTGCTGTCCAACTTTGAAAGGCCATATCTTGCTCATTTTTGCTTCGTTTTTGGTGCAATTTTTTTTGAAATGGGATAAAATTTCATGATCTTCATAGTGGTGTGGTTATTTTCTGATTTTGGTGCACAATTTTTTTAGAATTTTTGGATTCTCTCAACTGTACCTCTCCAATCCTCAATTCTGCAACTTCAAAGGCCTCGTTTGAGCTCATACGACCTCCTTTTCATATGTCATTTTTTTTGAAAGTGCATATTTTTTGGTCTACTTTCATAATCTATGATCAGATTTTAGAGATTTTGAGTGGAAATTGTACTTTTAGATATTGGTCTTATTTGGCCTATTTGGTACTTATTAAGTGCTTGGATCTTAGTTTAGATCTCTTGCATTATTAGTTTGAGTCTCTTTTGGCCTTATTGAGGCAGTTGTAAAATTATAATCAGAAGTCCACTTTGCCATTTTTTGCAAGTGGCCCATTGTATATGCACTAATTATAAAGTGCCAAATCATCACTTTTGGGGGGGGTTCTTTGATTGAGTGAATTTGGGGGGGTGTCTTGTGTGATTGTGCCTCTCTTTGTGCTCTTTCATTTTTGTTGCAATGAGTCCTCATAAATTTCCACCTTTAACTCCACATAATTATGCATCATGGAAAATTAAAGTATGGAGTAAATTAATGGAAAAGGGTCTCACACATTACATAGATGGAACAATAGCAGCAACACCTGATCCTAAGGCTGATCCAAATGCTTAGTTAGAATGGCTCACAAAGAATTCCATGGCTCTTGGAACTTTGCGCAAGTATGTATCAGATGACCTCATTTTTCATATTGAGAAGTGTACAACAATCAAGGAGGCTTGGGATATGTTTCAAAAATTGTATGGTCAAGTTGATGAAATTAGAGGTTACAAAATTGACAATGAGCTCACCAACTTGGATCCCAAGAGTTTTGATACAATCCAAGATTATGTCACCAAAGCAAATGAGCTAAGAGCAAAGCTTAAGGATTGTGGAATTGACAAAAAGGATGCTCAGTTGATAATCAACTTGTTGGACAAGCTTGCACCAGAATATGCAACATTTGTGTCTAGCTTCCAAACTCCTCGTTTAACAGTGGGGAGTTCCTATGTTATGCCTTCATTTGATGCTTTCACAGAAATGTTGATATTGGAACAATCTAAGTTGTTGAACATGGGACTTCTCAAGTCTTCAAAGTCCAAGGCTTTGGTGGCTAATCAAGGGAATCAAGGAAGTCAAGGCAAAGATTCCAACAAGAAGAAGAAGCACTCTAAGTCTAAGCCACACCAGGAAAAAGGACAATCATCCTCTCCATCACAAGGCTATTTTTCATACTCTTCCAAGAAGGGGACACCACCTAAGAAGGATAAACCAACTTGTGCATATTGCAAGAAGTATGGTCATGATGAGCATCGATGCCATGCAAAGCAAGTTGATGAATTAACTAATCTTCTTAAGAAAAACAACATCAACTTGCCATCCACCTACACAAAGAAGGATTCATCTCCTTCCTCTTCCTCACATTCTAAGGGTAAAGGGCAAGCATTTGTGGCTACAACCAGTTCTTCACAGCAATGGATACTTGACTCGGGTGCCTCATATCACATGGGTTCTACAAAGGAGCAGTTTTCTTCATTGGAGCCATCTAAGGTACTTCACATTTACATAGGTGATGATACACAAGTAGAGGTTGTAGGGAAAGGTTCAGTTGACATGGATGATGGAACATTTGAGAATGTTCTCTATGTTCCTAACTTGTCTACCAACCTTCTCTCTATCTACCAAATCACTCACTATGGGAATGGGAAAAAGATTGAGTTTACACCAGATTCAGTTGTGGTAAAGGAACTTGATGATGATGCCTTGGTAGCAGTGGGACAAGTCAATGACAACTCAAGGCTTTATTCATTCTCCCACTTTGTGCCAAGTTCACCTTCTAGGGCCTTGCTTACTCATTCAAATTAAGAAAGTAAGCTATGGCATAAGCGGTTTGGTCACCTCAACTACCACTATCTTCAGCAGCTCAGCACTAAAGACATGGTCACAAGTCTACCTCAAATCAATTTTTCAAAGGGTGTATGTTCAGGTTGTTCCATGGGCAAGCATCCCGAGGAGAAGTTTGATAAGGGGAAAGCTTGGAGAGCTTTGGAAGTTCTTCAACTTGTTCACAGCGATGTAGCAGGTCCATTTCCAACACCTTCATTTAGTAGGGCCCGCTATGTCCTCACCTTCATTGATGACTACTCCTGCTTCACTTGGGTCTACTTTCTCATTCATAAGAGTGAAGTATTTGACAGATTTTAGGACTTCAAGACTCGTGTGGAGAAGCAATCAGGGAAAGTGGTCAAGATTCTTTGAACAGATAATTGAAGGGAATATGTGACAAAAGACTTGAGGATTTTTGTACATTTGAGGGGATTGATATTCAACATTCTATTGCATACACTCCATAGTAGAACGGAGTTGCAGAATGCAAGAATAGAACTCTCAAAGAAATGGCTAGTTGTATGATACATGCACGTTCTCTTGATCCCACCTTTTGGGTAAAGGCTATCAGTTGTGCCACACACATCCAGAATTGGGTTCCTCACAAAGCTTTGCAAGGTATTACTCCTTTTGAGGCTTGGGCTGGGAGGAAACTGATTGTGAGACATTTCAGAGTCTTTGGGTGTCCAGCATGGGCTCACATACCTCTACAGAAATGCAAGGCATTGGAACCTTAGAGTCGGCCTTGCATATTTGTTGGATATCTTGAGGGTGTTAAGGCATATAGATTGATGGATCCTGAGACACATGAGGTGTTCATTGAGAGGAGTGTTCGCTTTGAGGAAAGCTCTCCTAGCGTAGCCTCTCTACCTCCTCCACCTTCCTCCATTGTGGATAGTGATGTTAGTGATTCAGATGATGAGACTCCTTCAACTCTGACTCACAGGGTTACACCTCCGCCGGGTCCACTTGTAGTTGAAGAGCCTCATTCTCCACCTCCACCTAGACCTCGTTGGGCTTGACAGACACTTGAGTCTATGGGTTCTCTTGTTGGGGATCCTTCAGATACACGGAGAACTCGATCACAGCATCAGGATCTACCACATGCATTCATTGCTACTGCTTCTGATCCACAGACATTTAGGGAAACATCAAGGGTTCCTGAGTGGGACCAAGCTATGGAGGAAGAGTATAGTTCCTTGATGAGGAACAACGCATAGGATCTAGTCCATCTCCCTAAGGGGAGAAAGATGGTTTGATGTAAGTGGATCTATTGGACCAAGTTTGCAGCAGATGGTAGTGTGGATAAGTATAAGTCTCAACTTGTTGTGAAAGGTTTCTCTCAGGTTGCAGGTGTTGACTATACTGAGACCTTTGCACCCATAGCCAAGATGAACTCCATTCATTTGACACTTGCTATTGCTACAGCTCATGGTTGGGCTGTACATCAGATGGATGTGAAGAGTTCTTTTCTTCATGGTGATCTTGATGAGGAGATTTATATGGAGTAGCCACAGGGTTTCATCCAGGATACTTCCTTGGTTTGCAGACTAAGGAAATCTCTCTATGGCCTTAAGCAGGCCCCGAGGGCTTGGTACGCCAAGATGGATTCCTTTCTTCTCTCCGCAGGGTTCACCAGGTGTCATTTTGATCCGAATGTCTACATTTTGCAACATGATGACTCTCACTTGATACTTGTGCTCTATGTTGATGATTTGATCATTATAGGGAGTACCACATCCATCATTAGTAGGGTCAAATCTACTTTGCATGACAGATTTGCTATGACTAACTTGGGTCTTTTGCACTACTTTCTCGGGATAGAGATTTCACAGTCACCTTTCGGGATTACACTATCGCAGCCCAAGTATGCTCTTGATCTACTTGCATGCTTTCATATGGCTGATTGTAAGCCTGCCCTGACTCCCTTTCTTTCAAGAGTCAAGCTTGAGGCTCAGTGTTCTTCTCCACCAGTTGATGCCACTTTGTATCGTCAGCTTGTGGGTAGTCTCATCTACTTGACCCATACACTCCTTGATATTTCATTTGCAGTTGGCATGGTTTCCCGCTTCATGCAGGAACCACATGAGATTCATTGGAAAGCCACCAAATGCATCCTTCATTACATCCAGGGTACACATCACTATGGGATTCACTATGCAGTAGGCACAGGACTTCGCTTGGTTGGTTACACAGACTCTGATTGGGCTGGCGATCTTGATGATCGTAAGTCTACTTCCGGTTATAGTTTTCACCTTGGTTCGAGCCCCATTTGTTGGCAAAGCAAGAAGCAACATGCTATTGCTCTCTCTTAGACTAAGGCTGAGTATCGAGGCGCTGTTAACGCAGCGACTGAGATCATTTGGCTCCAGTAGATTCTCACAGAGTTTGGATTCACCACTCCATGGTCGACAGTTCTACATTGTGACAATCAGAGTGCTATTGCAATCTTGAAGAACCCGGTCTAGCACCAGTGGACCAAACACATCGAGATTCATATGCACTATATCTGAGAGCTCATTCAGGAGCAAGTCATTGATTTGCAGTATTGTCCTACAGCAGAGCAGGTTGCTGACATATTCACCAAACCTTTCACCGAGAGTAAGTTCCAGCAGTTGCGAGCTCTCTTGGGGGTGCGGGATGTGTCATTAGGGGGGGTTCAGCTGACTTCTCCTTCCTCTCTTATGGGGGGGAATTTTTCCTCTTTGAGGTTTTGTCCTTCTTCTTTGAGAGACTTTTGTACTTTCATCTCTCTTTCGGGGGGGAGTTTTTTCCCACTGGGTTTTCTCCCTTTCTCCATTTGTGAGAGATTGCATTGCATGGTTTTGCTTGCATTTGCATATTGTACATGGGTACCTATCATGGCCTAGTAGTTGGGACCCATCTTGCATTGTTGACTTGAGTCTTCATTCCCCTAAGTTGCACTTAAGGGGGGGTGTTGGTGCAAATAAATATTCATTTTGGATATTATTACACTTTACTTAAGTTAACTTAGGATAATGCATCTCTTCGTAGTTTGGATTTGAGACACTTAGGGAAGTGTGTACATAGGGATAGAGCTTGTAGGAGAAATTCCACCTTTTGTGGTCTTATTTTGTTGTTACACTCTACATTTGGTGGGTCATCCACCTCTTGTGGAATATTATATTATTTCTCCTACCTACCCCTAGTATTTCTTACCTACCCTTGTTTCTCATTGAGCCACATGTCATAATTGTGTGCTCATTCATCCATATGGCCTTGCCTATATAAGCAGGCCTATATTCATTATATTGGTTAATCCAGTTGATCATTTGCATATTGATGAGAATACAGTTTGTTCTTATCATTCTATTGTCTCTTTTTTATGTTTTTCATTGTGCCCTTGATCTTGGCAAAATCCTACAAGATATGCTATTATTTCAGTTCATGTAATCTGGATTGTTGTCCAATCTTTGTAAGGTAGTGAGCCTTCCCTTAAGGTTGTAGCCTTTTGGGTTTCTTATTTTGAGCAGTGAGCTCTAGGTAGTGTGCTTGAATGCATGTGCATTCCCCATTGTCATATTTTCACATACTACTATAGAGTATCATCTTATTGTGGGTAGGTTCCCATCATGGTTTTTTCCCTTAACTAGGTTTTCCACATCAAAATCTTGGTGTTATGTGTGTTGTTGTTATTGTGCTTATCTTTGTTCTTCCTGCAACTAATCTGATATGAAATTGTGCTTAAATTGTAAGATCCGGTGAAAACTAATTCATCCCCCCCTCTTAGTTTTCCTCATTATTGTTACCAACAATTGGTGTCAGAGCTATATCCTCCGGAAGAAGCTTGACTGCTTGAGGAAATCTGGGATGACAACTTGTATTTTCAAGAAAGTGATTATGAGATTTGATGAAAGCAATTACACTATATGGAATGACCAGATGGAGTGTCTTGGAGATGATTATTGGAAGATTACAAATAATACCTACAATGTTCCTCATAATGGTCTGATTACTGCAAATGAGATCAAGGATGTTGAACATAACATAAGAGATAAAGAAGTATTGTTGAGTGCCTTAATTGATTCAGAGATGACTAATGTGATGGGATTGCAAACTGCACATGAGATCTGGGAAAAGTTAGAGATCTTGTATGAAGGAGATAAACATGTCAAGGTTTCTAAATTGCAAAGTTTGAAAGGAAAGTATGAGATGCTGAAGATGGGAGAAGATGAGAACATATCATCCTTTATGGCTAAAGTAAATGAACTTGTCATGAACATCATATGTGCTAGTGGAATTCTTGAAGAAGATGAGATTGTTGCTAAAGTGTTGGGATCCTTGCCTCCTACTTACAAATGATGAGATCCAAACTATGACCACTGTGAAAAGAGACATGCTAGTTGGTAAACTTGCTGCTTTTGATTTGAGTGCATTTGGAGAATTACATGGTAAATTTGAGACTGTATTTAAAGCCTCTATATCTAGGAAGAAGAAGTATGATCCGAGAGAAATTTCATCTAGGGTTTCCAGATATGAAAGATAAATGAGAGAGATGGAAGAATAGGAAAGAGAGTTGGAAGAGCTTGAAGCACTTATTGCTCAAAGATTGCCTAAGGGAGCTGGTAAGTATGATGGGAAGTTACCTTTGAAATTTTTCTCTTGTAACAAGATAGGAAATTTTGCTTCTAGGTGTCCTAAAATAATTTCAAAGTATGATAAGCATGATACATTTGATAAGCATGATAGATATGAGAAGCATGAAAAGTATGATAAGTCCTATAAGCCTAACTGGAAGTACATATATTAGAAGAAATGTTATTATGTTGTTGATGAAGGTGTGACAGATGAATAGTCTGAGAATGGAAATTCAGAAGATGAATTTATATTTATTGCTATCAAGGAAGATAATCTGATACCAGTAGATTCTACAAGTTGCATTGTTGAGGAGAAAGCTTTGGCTGCTAAGATTGAAGAGAAAGATGAATGGGTAATTGATAGTGATTGTTCACATCATATGACAGGTGATAAAAGTAAATTTGTGAATATGGAGAAGTATGATGGTGGTATAGTAAGATTTGGAGATGATAAAGCTTGTGTAATTCATGGTAGAGGTTCTATTTCTCTTGATGGTAAGCATAATACTGATGACGTCTTATATATTGAAGGTTTGAAGCATAATCTTTTAAGTGTTGGATAAATGGTTGATAAGGGTATGATTTGCAATTCAAGAATGGTAAATGCAAGATACTGAATGTCTCCAGTATAAAGACTGCATCAGGAACTAAGACTAAAGGTAATATCTTTCATTTGAATGCTGGTGAGAAAAGTTGTTTGATTTATCAGATAGATGAAAGCTGGTTGTGGCATAGAAGGATATGTCATGTTAATTTTAATTGCATGATTAAGATAAGTTCTACTCAAACTATTAGATATTTTCCTAAGATTGTGAAACCTTTTAATCCGGTATGTAGATAATGTCTGTTGGGAAAGAAAACAAGAATTTCATTCAAGGGTAATCAATATACATCTAATGGATTATTAGATCTTGTGCATACTAACTTGTGTGGTCCTACAAGAGTGAGAAGTATGCAGGGTGACAAATATTTTATGTTGTTGATTGATGACTATTTTAGAATGATGTGGGTTACTTTTCTAAGGGAGAAATTAGAAGCATTGGATAAATTCAAGATATTCAAAGCTAAGGTGGAGACAGAGACAAGATTGAAGCTGAAACGTCTGAGATCTGATAGAGGAGGATGATTCACATCCAGTGAGTTTGATTCATTTTGTGAAAAGAATGGAATTAGAAGACAATTATCTACTCCTAGAACCCCTCAACAGAATGGAGTTGTTGAAAGGAAGAACAAAACTATTTTGGATTTTGTTAGGACTATGTTGATTGAAGGGAATGTTCCAAAGACCTTTTGGAGAGAAGTTGTTAGCACTATTATATACACATTCAACCGAGTGCATATAAAAGGTGATTCTGGTAAGACTCCTTATGAGTTATGGTTTGGTCATGTTCCCACAGTTAGATATTTCAAAAATTTTGGAAGCAAATGTTATATCAAAAGAGATGAAGATATAGGAAAGTTTGATGCAAGATGTGATGAAGGAATCTTCTTGGGTTATTATGTTAGGATAACCAGTGGACAACTGAGAGGGGGGGTGAATCAGTTGTCAATAGATTATGAAACTTTAAGCACATAAAACCTTTTACCGGAATGCATAAACCAAATATTAGAATAATGGATATAACAATTAAGAACAAACATAAATCATAGAACAATTACCAACCATCCACAACACATAACACCGATATTTGTACGTGGAAATCCCGATAAAGGGAAAAACCATGGTGGGAAGCCTACCCACAGTCAAATAATATTGTTACAGTAAGTATGTGATTACAATAAGAGGGGCCTGCACATGCAGGAAGGCCAACACCCTAGAGCGCACTGTTCATCACAAAATGAGCCTCATTGACTATAAAAGAAATCCAGACTACAATCCAGAAAGATGAGTGAACTACAAGAATAGCATCTCCTATGCCTGAGTATAGTTTTGGTTAACCTCAATACTGGAGGTCTTAAATCTCTTACACAAGCCCAATTTGATCACCTATGATTGACCAAAAACTCTGCATATGATTACAACCTTATTCGCACACAGATAATTCCATAACCCATCATAACTATCACATGATCTACAAAGAGATCTTACATAATATTTATACAAACCTGAGACCTGTACAATTAAGTCACCCACCTAAAATTAATACAATAAATCTATTACATAATCCCACAAACCAATGATAAAAAAAGTCATCCTAAGATTGAAACAACATAATCCAATTAATAAATCCAACCGGTAAAGCATTGGGAGCATCAACCAACACGTTACATAAACTGGTCCATAACCTAACAGAATAGAATCGGACCTAAAATAGGTCCCCTTAAGCCAAATGAAACACCACCAATCAACTAGAACATGAACACGATAACAATCAGCATCCTGATAACCTTCTAGAAGCCATACCAACACCACTTATCTAATTCATCAAAAGATCTTCAACAAAGCTCTGTCGGTAAAACCCTCACTAGTAACCAAAAGGCTTACTAGAAAAAATGATAGCTTTTGGATCATCAAATCCTAAACCAACTGAATGTGATACGCATCAGGAACACATGAATAACCAATCCAAACCAATTCCACAAGCCAAAACATACCAAATAAGATCTCCAGATCAACATCATAATCCAACTACTCTATCGAAACTTGGTAGATAGAAAAACAAATAGTATTGACATCAATGACAAACATCAATGCAACACATACTCAATTCCTTCAAATTGTCAACAATCTCCCCCTTTGGTATTGATGGCAACACTAGATGTGGAAAATATCCAAGTGCTAAGAAATGCCAAACAAGTCTCCCCTAAAGGAAGACATCCAACAATCTTCCCAAGATGATATGACAATGAAGTTTTGAACCAATAGACCAAACTCCCCCTATGAATGATATCCTTGTTAAGCTCTCTTTTTCACATATATATCTCTCCTGCTTTGACATCAATGCCAAAAATCTAACATAAACATCAAAGACAAATCATAAATCCTCTTAATCACACAACTGACTACTCCTCCTGAATAGTAGCACCAACACATCAATCCAGAATGAATTATTGCTCTAAATGCATACTGGACTGATGCCAATCAACATCACTCAAGTCTCTACCAGAGGGGCAGAGACCCCTAGTCTATCTCTGAAGTACTCAAATGATATCTGCAATCTGCTCTTTAGTGTTCACATAACCATTATGACTTCATTTTCTTCCACCTTCTCCTTCAGAAAATTATACTTGATAGAAATGTGCTTTGTCTTGGAATGAAATACCAGATTCTTTGATATGTCAATAGCAACAGAGTTATCATTGTGAATAACTATAGGTTCATTACAATCTACCCTTATATCCTTCAACATTTACTTCATCTATATAACTTGTGTATAGTTAGTAGCAGCAGCAACATACTCAAATTCAATAGTAGATAAAGAAGTACATGATTGTTTCTTCCTGATCCATGAAACAAGTTTCTTTCCAAGAAAGAAAGCTGCACTGGATGTGCTCTTTTGTTGATCAACATCTCCAACCCAATCTAAATCTATATATGCACATAGTGTAAAGTCATCATCTTTAGGATACCACAAACCATACTCAATTGTTCCTTGCAACTACTTGAAAATATTTTTCATCGCACTCTCATGATTCTCTCTAGGGTCACTCTGATATCTTGATACAATACAAACTGCATTCATTATATCCGGTCTAGTCTAAGTCAAATATAACAAACCACCAATCATAGATTTATACCTTGTAGGATTTACTAGAGCTGATGCATCTTTCTTTGTCAATTTATCACTTGTAACCATAGGAGTACCAATCGGTTTAGAATTTTCCATACCAAAATTCTTCAACAACTCTCTAGCATACTTAGTTTGACAAATGAATATACCTTTATTAGTATGAGTAATCTATAAACCTAAGAAAAATTTCATCTCCCCAATCATAGACATCTCAAATTTATTCTTCATATTATCAGAGAATTCCATACATAACTTATCCTTAGCTCCAAAAATGATATCATCAACAAAGACTTCAATAGTCAATATGTCATCATTAGTGATCTTATAGTATAAGTTACTATCATCATTACCTTTAGTGAAACCAAGCTTCAAAAGATATTTGTCCAATCTAGCATACCAAGCTCTAGGGGCTTGTTTCAATCCATATAAAGCTTTCCTTAACCTGCAAACCATGTTTTTTGTCATTTAAAAATGAAAATCCATCAAGTTTCTCAATATAAACTTGCTCTTCAAGATCTCCATTCAAAAATGCACACTTGAGATCCATCTGATAAACCTTGTATTTCTTATGTGCAACATAAGCAAGAAATAATCTCACAACTTCAATCCTAGCTAATGGAGCAAAATTCTCATCATAATCAATTCCTTCCTTCTGAGAATATCCTTTACATACCAATCTATCTTTATTCCTCACAACTTGTCCATCCTCATTCAATTTATTCCTAAAGACCCATTTAGTTCCAATAACATTCTTATTTTTAGGTCAGGGAACTAAAGTCCATGTGTTGTTCTTTTCTATCTGATCTAATTCCTCTTCCATAGCTCTCATCCAACATTCATCTTTACAAGCTTCAATAGCTGATGCCCATTCAAATTGAGAAATTAAGCATACCTCATCAGTTGCCAACCTTCTTCTCATCATTACTCCTTTGTTCTTGTCTCCAATGATCTAATCTTCTGAATGATTTAACCTTACATACCTAGGAGTCTTTTGACTTTCTGTTTCTCTACTTTGATCTTCAGTTACTCTTGAATTTTGTGATATTGTCGAGTTAACTAGTTCAACATTTTGTTCTTGTGCAGGTGCTACCAGTTTAGTTATGATCATCCCCACTTAAGATTCTCTCTCATAAGTTTCGATATGACCTTTGTACTGCTCATCCACCTTGACATTAGCACTCTCCACAATTCTCTGCAATATTTTGATATAACATCTATATGCTTTTCTTTCATTAGAATAACCAAGAAATATCCCTTCATCACATCTAGGATCAAACTTTCCAATGGAATCGTCTCTTTTCATATAGTATTTACTACCAAAAATTCTAAAATACCTAACTGTAGGTGTATTACCAAACCATAACTAATAAGGTGTCTTATCGATGTCTCCTTTCATATGAAATTTGTTGAATGTATATACCACCATGCTCACAACTTCTCTCCAGTAGATATGAGGCAAATTAGCTTTCATCATCATAATTCTTGTTGCATCTAAGATAGTTTTTTTCTTTTTTCCATAACACCATTCTACTGAGGTGTCCGAGGTGTAGACAACTGTCTCCTTATCCCATGCTTCTCATAATAACTATTAAATTCACCATATGTGAATTCACCACCCTGATCTGATCTTAAGAATTTAATCTTCAACCTTGTCTCTGTTTCAACTTTAGCTTTAAAGATCTTGAACTTTTCAAAGGCTTAAAATTTATCCCTTAGAAAATTAACCCACATCATTCTAGAATAGTCATTAATGATTATCATGAAATATCTATCACCCTGAAAACTCTTTATTCTAGTAGGACCACACAAATCAGTATGAATAAGATCAAGAAAATCATTAGATTTGTCTTGTATACTCTTAAAATAAGTTCTGACTTGCTTTCCCATTTGACATTCCTTACGTATCGGATTATAAGGCTTCACAATCTTAGGTATATCTCTAATAGCCTTATTTGAACTGATCTTTACAATGTAATCAAAATTCACATGACACAACCTCTTATACCATAGCCAACTCTCATCAATTTGTGCAATCAAACATGTCTTCTCACCAGAGTTGAAATGAAAGATGTTACCTTTAGTCTGAGTATCGGTTGTAATCTCTAATCCAGATCTGTTGATGATTTTGCATTTTCCATCCTTGAACTGTAATTGAAATCCCTTATCCACCAAATGTTCTACACTTAAAAGATTATGCCTTAAACCTTCAAAATAATAAACATTATTAGTATTATGCTTACCATCCAATGATA
This sequence comes from Cryptomeria japonica, assembly GCF_030272615.1. Taxonomy (NCBI): domain Eukaryota; kingdom Viridiplantae; phylum Streptophyta; class Pinopsida; order Cupressales; family Cupressaceae; genus Cryptomeria; species Cryptomeria japonica. The sequence goes on from NC_081414.1 coordinate 267,411,005, forward strand.
TAGTTCCTCTTTCTTTGATCATGCATTCTTTGTCATCTCCAAATTTAACCAGACCACCATCAAATTCTTGCAAAGATAGAAACTTCCTTTTATTTCCAATCATATGATGTGAACATCCACTATCTATCACCCATTCATCCTTGTCTTCAATTTTAGCAGCAAGGGCCTTTTCCTTATTTTGAATGATAGGTTTTGGGGCATCTTCCTTGATAGCCAAAAATACCCATTTCTTTCCACTGCCAGATCCACTAGTTGAATCTTGTGTCGGTTCATCATCAAAATCAGTCATACCTTCCTTATCTGCATAGTAACATGATTTGTCTTTGTTCCTCCTGTACTTATGCTTGTTTTGATAACATGGTTAGGCCTAAAAGATCTTCTAGCTTTCTCCTCAAATCTTAAATTCCTCCCAGGACATCTAGATGCAAAATATTTAAATGGTGATTTTCCTTCATACTTAATTTCTGTCAGACCTTTAGGTACTCTTCTAGAAAATAGGGCTTCAAGTTTCTCAAACTCTTCATCTTCTTTCTTCATTTCCTCCAGTTCCTTCGCATATAAATATTTCCAATCACTCTTGTCGGTTGATGATGTAGATGCATGAAAAGTAGATTCAGTCTTTGCATCTTCTTGAGGACCAAATTCTTCAAGCTCAAAGGCAAATAACTTTCCAAACAGAGTATCCCTATTAACAAAAGTCTTAGACATTGTTCTCAACTCATTAATTGCAGTAGCCTTCATCTTGTAAGCCGGTGGAAAATCTCTCAGTACTTTAGAAACAATCTCATCTTTGCTCAAAGATCCACCACAACACTGAATTTCCATAACAATTTTATTAATTCTTCACATAAAAGCAATAATCCTTTCATCTTCTTCCATTTCCAGGTTCTCATCCCTCACTCGGTAACCATCAAGTTTAGCAATTTTAACAGTAGGATCACCTTCATTCAGAGTCTCCAACTTATCCCATATAGCCTTTGTAGATGATCTATTAGTTAATCCCATTACTTGCTAATCAAGAAGTGCACTCAAGAGGGCTTCTCTAGCTCTAAAGTCATTTTCAATGTTCTTATCCAAGTTTGCCAGAGGAGGATTGCTAGATGCCAAATTATAAGGGGTATAACCTTTTTCCATGATCTCCCAAATCTCTTTCCTAATACATTTCAAATGATTCTCCATCCAAATCTTCCATACTCTGTAATTTGTTGAATCAAGCTTAGGGGTTTCTCTCCAAAAAATAGTTGTAGATGAACTATTAGATGCCATAGGATCTTCCTCAAGTGGTTACGCTTCTGCAAAGAGGACCAAACTCTAATACTAATTGTTATGATAATTGGTGGACAAATGAGAGGGGGGGGGGTGAATAAATTATCAATAGATTATGAAACTTGAAGCACACAAAACCTTTTACCGGAATGCATAAACCAAATACTGGAATAGCAGCTATAACAATTAAGCACAAACATAAATCATAGAACAATTATGAACCATACAAAACACATAACACCGATATTTGTATGTGGAAAACTTGGTAAAGGGAAAAACCATGGTGGGAAGACTACCCACAGTCAAATAATAATTCTGTAGTAAGTATGTGATTACAATAAGAGGGGCCTGCACATGCATGAAGGCCAACAACTTAGAGTGCACTGCTCATGACAAAATGAGCCTCACTGACTACAAAAGAAATCTAGACTATAATTCAGAAAGATGAGTGAACTACAAGAATAACATCTCCTATGCTTGAGTACAGTTCTGGTTAATCTCAATACCAGAGGTCTTAAACCTCTTACACAAGCCCAATTCAATCACCTAGGATTGACCAAAACCTCTACATATAACTACAACCTTATTCACACACAAATAATCCCATAACCCACTCTAAGTATCATATGATCTACAAAGAGATCCTACATCATATTTATACAAACCCGGGACCTAAACAATTAATTCAGCCACCTAAAAGATAATACAATAAATCTGTTACATAATCCCGCAAACCAATGATAAACCAAATTGGCCTAAGACCGAAATAATATTAATCTAATCAATAAATCCAACCAGTAACGCATCAGGAGCATCAAGCAACATGGTACATAAACTGGTCCATAACCTAACAAAATAGAACTAGACCTATAATAGGTTGCCATAAGCCAAATGAAACACCACCGATCAATTGGAACATGAACATGATAACTATCAGCATCCTGATAACCTTCTAGAAGACAGACCAACACCACTTGCTAGATTCATCAAAATATCTTCAACAAAGCTCTATCGGTAAAACCCTTACTGGTAAATAAAAGGCTTACTAGAACAAATGACAGCTTTCAGATCATCAAATCCCAAACCAATTGAATGTGATATGCATCAATAACACATGAATAACCAATCCAAGCCAATTCCACAAGCTAGAACATACCAAAGAAAATCTCTAGATCAACATCATAATCCAACCACTCAGCAGGAACCCGGTAGACAACAAAACAACTAGTGTTGACATCAATGACAAACATAAATGCAACACAAAATCAATTCCTCCAAATTGCCAACATATTCTACTAAGAGAAAAGCCTACTGATGTTGCAATAAGAGGTTGAGAAAGGTAGTAGAAAGTGCAAATGTGAAGGTTGATGAATGTCATGGAAAATAGATCAGAGCATGCAGATATGAGTTTGATGATCAAGATGTTATTTCAAAGAAAGTGCATACTGAGAGCCTAAAGAAAAATGATCCAATAGAGACAGTTTATCCAGATATTTTTACTACCGGTGAAGAAGTTCAAGAACCTGTGAATTACAACAATCATAAGATTTTGAGGTATGTGAGAATAAATCATTTAGAAAATCAGATTATAAGTGATAAAAATAAAGGTGTGATGACTAGGAAAAGGATTTCTATTGAAGAAATATGTTTGATTTCCAAGATTGAACCTAAAGATGTTGTTGAAGCTTGTAAAGATGAGAATTGGATAAAAGATATGGAAGAAGAGTTGAATTAGATTGAGAAGAACAATACATGGGAACTTGTTTCAAGACGAAAAGACAAGAATGTGATTGGTACAAAATGAGTATTCAGAAATAAATTGAATGAAGTGAGTGAAGTAGTTAAAAACAAAACAAGGTTGGTATGTAAGGGATATTCACAAATGGAAGGTATTGACTATGAGGATACTTCTGCTTGGATAGCTAGAATTGAATCTATTAGATTACTTCTTGCATATGGTGCTTATAAAAATTTCAAGGTATATCAAATGGATGTGAAGTCATCCTTTTTGAATGGTGATTTGGAAGAGGAAGTCTCCATTGAGCAACTGGATGGATTTTCATTATTAGATGAAGGAGACATGGTATGCAAATTAAAGAAAGCATTGTATGGACTTAAAAAAGCCCCCAGAGATTGGTATGTTAGATTGGATAGGTATTTGATGAAGTTGGGATACTTTAAGGTTGATAATGATAACATTTTGACTATTGAAGCTTTTGTTGATGACATTATTTTTGGAGGAGATGATGATTTGAGTATGAGGTTTGCTAATGATATGCAAAAAGAGTTTGAGATGTCTATGATAGGTGAGATGAAACTCTTCTTAGGATTGCAAATTACATAGACTGATATAGGCATTTCCATTTCTTAATCTAAATATGTGAAGGAATTTTTGAAGAAGTTTGGGTTAGATAACTCCAAACCTATTGGAACTCCTATGGTGACTAGATGCAAGTTGTCTAAGCATTATGAATCTCTGAAAGTTAATTAGACCTTGTATAGATCTATGGTTGGTGGATTGCTATACTTGACTTAGACTAGACTAGATATTATGCATGTCGTTTGTCTTAGTGCGATATTTCAAGTTGATCCTAAAGAAAGTCATGTGACTGTTGTGAAGAGGATTTTTAGATACTTGAAGGGGGACAGTTGAATATGGTTTGTGGTATCCGAAGAATGATGATTTCATGTTATGTGCTTATATTGATGCTGATTGGGAAGGTGATGTTGAGGATCGAAAGAGCACTACTGGTGGAGCATTCTTTTTGGGAAAGAAGTTGGTTTCTTGGGCAAGTAAGAAGCAAGATATTATTTCTCTATCTATTATGGAAGCTTAATACAATCTTGCTACTAGCAACTATACTCAGGTAGTTTGGATGAAACAGATGCTAAAGGACATCAGAGTTGTTTATGATGAGCCTACTATTATGGATTGTGATAATTAAAGTGCTATCAATATTTCTAAGAATCAGGTACTGCATTCTAAAACGAATCATATATCAATCAAGTATCATTCCTTGAGGGATAAAGTTAGTGAGGAAGAAGTCAAATTAGAGTATGTATCTAGAAAGGATTAGATTGTATATATTTTTACTAAGCCTTTGTCTACAAATACATTTGTATATCTGAGAGATAAGTTAGGGGTTTCTACCCCTCCTGGTGAGAGCTATATGCATTGAGATGCATCAATCTGATGGACTTCATATTCTTATTTTGTTATCCGGATTGATGAGTATGTGTTGCTGCTCTGGGGGAGTAGTTAGTGTTTGAATCACACACTTGTTCGGATATTAAGATTTGTGAGTTTATCCTAGGGAGGAGATATTTTCCTTCTTAGAGGGAGAGATGCATGATCTATATGTGTCTTTGACATTGTTTTCAAAGGGGGAGAGAAGCATATGAAAAATTGTTAGTCCCAATCGGTGTTGAGAGGGGAGGGGCGAATCAACACTATACCGATTATTATAGATTTAACCTTAATCAAAACTTCTTAATCAGACTTAAAAATTATCAGTATAAGTAGTATTGATAAGAAATATGCACACAAAAATGTAACACATAAGACTACCAAGATTTATCATGTGGAAACCCAAATGGGAGAAAACCATGGTGCCATGGTGTGATCAGAAACTCACAAAATCTACACTCTTCTGGAGTATGCCCAGTGAGGAGTCATCCCTGTTAGGTGCCACCCGATTAAGGGATTTTCTTTAAGGTCTATTAGAACTTTTACCTTTTTAGAGGTAGCCTTGTTAAAGGACTTAGGATCATCATTTAAGATGTCACCTGGTTAAGGGATTTTACTATTGTAGTTATTAAAAAATAATAGAGAGAATAATCTATTGTAATAGCTACTCTTAGCTTAACCAAATCCAAATGAATCTCTTCGATTTGACCACCGGTTGCACTTGCTCTGCACTCTACTGGTGTTCTGCATCACACTTTGTCTTCACACTATCCAATCTCTGCACACTCTCTTCACCACTCTGCTATTCACTTAGCAGTTATGCCCTCTTCTCATCTTGTTAGATCACCTCTCCTCAGAATTGCACTTTGAAATTTTTACGATCAAACTTTTTGGTTTTCCTAGAAACCTTTATACAAAACTCAATAGATCTAAAATTCAAAACATTCCAAATCTTCCCGCACTCTCTCTATTCTCTCTCCATCAATCTCACCAATGGCTCATCATTAACTGCCTCTACAACTCATAATTTCACCAACCTCTGGGTCATGTTCTATCTTTTTAATGCGAATCGAAAAATCTATACAAATCTCACCTTAACTGATTGTTAACTACAGTAAACTTCACTATCTGTTTGTTTAATGATATCTCACCATGACTATCTCACCTTTGGTCATCGCATCCAGCTTACCGGTCACTGTTCTAAGATTCCCGGAGGATATCATCCTTCAACCTATATTACCGGTTCACTAGTGTAACTCTTCACCTTTTTCCACCGATCACTAGTCATCAATTAGATTGATCACCTGTCTGTCTAGAGTGTCTCGATCATGCATGAGACTACTAAACTGCAATCTGAGTTACCTCTTGTGACCGCATCATCATTTCATCTTCCAGTTTGAAGAAACTGATCTCAATACCTATCGGGTGCTTGACTGACTGGTCAGCTACTCTGTTTTCCCTTCAACCGATTAGTCTTCTAACAACACACTACTCAATTGTGTCAATGATGCATATTTGGGAAGCATTGAATCCTCCATACTATTTGTAGCCATGATTAAACCATTGAGGTTTACCATATCTTCTTTCATATGAGCTTGGCCTTATTCACTGGTAAGTGTTGGTCATCAATGACAATACTTACTGATGAACTGATTGTGCCAACACCATTAGTTATGCCAACAAAAAAACTTTATTTTGGAAGCTTTATGTGCATGATCTTAGGGGGAGATTGCTGGTGTTGATTTCTTTCTTTGCATTGATTTCTTTTCACATTTATATGTTGCCATCAATGCCAAAGGGGGAGATTGTTGGATATTGTTACTGCTAGGATATGTTGTTGTCATTGATGTCAACATATTCCTATGTTATCGTAATGTAGAGAGTTGGTTTGGTTGTTTCAGTTGGTATGTTACAGATGTCCTAGTGCAGATTTTTGATTTCAATAATTAAGTATCTCTAGTTGATTTAGTGTTGGATTCATGATAATATGTGGTGATTTGATCGAGTTATTGATCCTGGTATGAGGATTGGTTTTTTAGTGTTTAATGTTGTTGTGTTCTGGTATTTGATTTGTTGTGCTCCGAAATGATTATATCTTGAGTTGTGGATTTGGGAGTGTTTGGGATGTTCATATGTATCTTCAACTCAGATGGTTCATGATTTTGTGCTCTAAAAGTTATCTTTCTAGTCCCAATTGCTACTGTTGAAGTGTTCTTGAGTGTCAGTGTGTTGATCGATGAAGACTTAATTAAGTGGTACTCGTGCAGCTATTGCAGATGGTTCTAACATGTTTGTTGGTGTTTCCTAATCATGTCCTATTTGTTTTGCTGGTCAACATTGATCATCGTGCACATTATTGAGGATCTTATGGGTCTGATGATGTTGTTTGTGTTATGCAACATTTTTGGTGGTGTAGCGTGTTGTGGATGAACTTGGCAAGATTTATGGTAGCGTTGCATGTTTGTGAATTTAATTTGGGTCCATGCTATGTCATCATGGCATTGTATTAGTTTGGTGTTTGATCTATGTATCGTGTGAGGTAATTTTGTAATTAGGTCTTAAGGGTTGAGCTGACCTTATAGTCAAGGTTGATGATTTGTATAAATAGGTGTCATATTCATGTAATTTGGATATCGATGCGATGTCTGCATTATCAGAGTGTTGTGTATGTGTGAACAAGTGAATTAATATTTCAGTGAGAAGTGTAGAGAAGAGAGTGTTGCAAAGCAGACAAATGTGCTTAACCAAAACTGTCATCAGGCATTTGTTGATGCTATTCTTTTAGTTCATGTAATCCAGATTGTTCTTTGATCTTTGTAAGGCAGTGAGCCTTCCCTTAAGGTTGTAGCCTTTCTGGGTTTCTTATTTTGAGTAGTGAGCTCTAGGAAGTGTGCTTGAATACATGTGTATTTCCCATTGTAATATTTTCACACACTACTGCATAGTATCATCTTATTGTGGGTAGGTTTCGATCATGGTTTTTTCCCTTAACTGGATTTTCCACGTCAAAATCTTGGTGTTATGTGTGTCTCCATTATTGTGCTTATCTTTGTTCTTACTGCAATTGATTTGATATGAAATTGTGCTTAAATTGTAAGATCTGGTGAAAACTAATTCACCCCTAATGTAGAGGTCTTGTGCTTATCTCTCCAATTCACTCTTACTCACCCCAACTCCTCAACTCACCCTTCTACTCAAGCTCTTCCAAGGTAACTTGTTAGGGTACATTTCTTAGACCTCCAAGGCCTAAAATATATTGGCTTTCCTCCTAGGTATAGCCACTTGAGGTTTCTTGTTGGTTTTGACCCAAATCTCTGATTTTGAGATGGTCTCCTACTAGGTTCCCAAAGCTCCAACTAGGCTCCAAAGACCTCCACCAAGGATCTTCACTCTGACATCCTATTTAAAGGTTTTGGTTATGTTGTGAAGGAATTTTCAAGGTCATTTTATGAATTGACAAGGTCTGAACCTTCCTCCCAAGCCCTAGGATTTCAACTTGCTTCTACCGGCTGCTATTAGGCTTAATTGACTAGCCCTTCTTTGACTTTTTTTGGTCTTATTCCCCAAAATTTCCTAACAACCCACATATATGTTTACATATTTAGATACCCATTTGGAAGTTAAACAAGATCACTTAGTTTCCCATCTAGATTTTTTGTACAACTAGGGTTACTGAAAAAGAGCTATTTTTAAGGGGTTTAGGGCTTCCAGGCAATTTTGGAAGATGTGCTCCAAACTCTTCACCAGTCAAAATAATCAACCCAAAAAAACTTGGATTATTTTATTAAACTCATAGACCTTTCTAAAACACTATGGTTTTCCAAGGTGTCCCTTCTCCAAGGCTCTGAAAATGAGCAATCTCTACTGCCCTCACACACTAGCTACAAGCTCATGTGTTATTCATCTCACCCATTCTCCTCCTTGTGGCCTACAAAAACACAAAACACCTGCTCTAAAAATATTTAAAGATCCTACCCAAGCCATCCACTATATTGCAACTTGTTCCATTCATGGATGCTTAGGTAAAATGCTTTTTTACAATCAAAACCCCAAGTTTCTAGGATTTGTGAGCAACTTTTACAAAAACAATGATAACTTTTGATCCAAGGCACGTCAAACCTTCATATTATACTTGTTGGAAAGATAAAAAAAATTCCTAACTTCCTCTACTATTATGAGCATTGTACAAAATCATATAGGCCATACATAGAGTACTTTTGTTTTGATTCATTCAACTTTTCAGAGAAAAAGGCTATGGGAAGACCCTCTTGACTCAAAACAGCCCCTATTGCTCTTTGACTAGCATCACACTCAACTATAAATAACTGATTGAAATCAGGTAACCTAAGCATAGGTAACTCAAATATCTTCTTTTTCAACAACTCAAATCTCTTTTGGGCCTCCTCTATCCACCTAAACTGACACTTGACTCCCCCTTTGATAGTATTGAGCACATGAGCACACACATGACTAAAGTTTCTTACAAACTTCCTATAAAAGGATGCTAACCCATGAAAGCTCCTAACATCATTGATATTCTTAGGTGTAGGCCAACTAAGGATTTCCTCAACCTTACTAGGATCCATTTTTAGATAACCTTGTGAAATGACAAAATCAAGATATACAAGTTCAGTCTTGAGAAACTCACACTTTTCAAGGTTGATTTTGAGTTGTGCCTTTTTCAGCTTCTTCAAGACCATCTCCACATGCTTGAGATGTTCTTATTTTGACTTGCTAAATATTAGAATGTCATCAAGATATACAATCACAAATTTACCTATGAACTCAACCAAGACTTCATTCATGAGCCTTTGACAGGTGATAGGTGCATTGGTAAGGCCAAATGGCATGACCAACCAATCATAGAGGCCAGCATTGGTCCTAAATGATGTCTTCCATTCATCCCTTGGTCTGATTCTTATCTAATGATAACCTGATTTTAAACCCACCTTTGTGAAGTAGCATGCACCCCCAAGATTGTCCAACAGGTCTTCTATCCTTGGCATAGGGAACCGGTACCTTATAGTGATCTTATTGATTGATATGGAATCAGTACACATTCTCCATTTTCCCCCTTTCTTGGGTGCTAAGACAGTAGGTACATCACATGGAATCAAACTCTTTTTGATGAATCCTTTGTCCAAGAGCTCCTGCACTTGTTTGGCAATTTCTTCATTTTGACTAGGTATCATTTTGTAGGCAACCTTGTTAGGAAAACTTGCCCCTGGAATCAGGTCTATTTGGTGATTTACATCCCTCATTGCTGGAAAAGAATCAGGTAGATCTTCTCCTATTACTTCTGTATATTTTTTGAGTAGACCCTTCACCTCTTGTGGAACTTCTTCCATTGGATCTGCCTTACCTTCTTCACTAGGTTTGAGCACAATAACATATCCTTGATCTCCTTCTTGTTTCATCCCTTAAGAAAATATTTACCACTCATCATCATCACACTTGATCCCACTTGTTTTTCCTCTTTTGGATCAGGTAATGGATCCATTTGATACCTCTTACCATTCTTGATAATGACATAGTTATTCTTCTCTCCATCATGCTGAGCCTTTACATCAAATTACCATGGATGTCCCAACAACAAATGGCAAGCATCCATAGGAAATATTGTTGGTATTTTGGATATGTTGATATAGTTTTGTCATTGATGTCAACACTAATCAACTCTGGCACTTGGAGAATTGGCAATGTTCACTGGCAAGCTAGTGACTTACGCACAGTCACCGATATCTTGTTCACTGGCAGGATATATTGTTCACCAGCACTTGGAATGACATGGAAAACACTTGGTTATGTCTAAGACATCATTTGGACACCTTGTCTTGGAGATTTTTTCATTGGTATATTTGTGTTTACATATTTGTTGTTACCGGCAAATAGGTCCAGGATAAGCACCGACAGGCTTATCTATTCCAGATCAGCATGACATGCTATGGAGATGATTTATTAATGTTGTAAATGCATTAAGCCGACATGTTGAATTGGATATTGCATCGGTTATTATTTTACTTATAAATTGTTTTTATTGTTATAGCTTTTGTAAAACCGACCTATACATTTTGGTCCTAGGCTTCAGTATATATGTAAGATCTTATTTGATCGAACAAAAGTGTGGAATGTGAATGAAATAAGGTTTATGTGAGAATAAGCAGAGCTATACATGCAGACATCATTTGAAGGTAGAAGGAAGGTTTTTGTGAAGACATATCAGAACTGAACCGGTACTGAATCCAGCATATGAAGACGCTATTTTGAGTAGTACATCATTATTGGATTTAACCATCCAATTGTAGTCAGTGTGACTCCTCTTTGTGTTTGAGCAATGATCTCTAGGCGCTTGGCCTTTCTGCATATGCAGACCCCCTATTGTATACACATACTATCTATAGTAGTATCATCTGATTGTGGGTAAGGTTTCCCACAGTGGTTTTTCCCCTTACAGGGTTTTCACGTACAAATATTGGTGTTATGTGTTGTGGATGTTATTGTCTTTCTGTTTTATGCATTAATATTTACCGGTACTGCAATTAACTGATAAACTGTCTACTGACATTAAGTTTGGTTTACCGGTATTAAGCATTAAATTTGGTTAAGCTTTTTTGGTTTAAATTTATTAGAAAAATGATTCACCCCCCCCCCCTCTCAGTTGTCTCTGGGACCTAACAATTGGTATCAGGGCCTAGTTCTCTTTTTGCAAAAGTTTAATAGCTTGAGGAGATCCAATGTCTTCTAACTATTTCAGGAAGGACAATCCTAAACTTGATGGAGCCAACTATGGCATATGGAAGATCAGGATGGAGACACATCTGAATTGCATTGGAAAGGATATCTGGGAAGTTACAAAGAATGGCTATACTGCTCCTACTCCCGGTCAGCCTAATCCACCAACTTTAGGAAAATATGAAGAAAATGATTGCAAAGCAAGAGAAGCACTTTTGAGTGTATTATCAGATCAAAAAATCATGGGATTATCATATAGATCTAGTGCTAAAGCTATTTGGGACCATTTGGAAACATTGAATGAAGGAGATTCGACACTCAAAATTGCAAAACTTGAAAGCTTCTGGGTCAGGTATGAAAATCTGAAAAATGGAAGAAGATGAAAGAATTTCTGCTTTTATGGAAAGAGTAAATGAAATTGTTTTGGGTATTAAATGTTGTGGAGGAACCTTAAGTAAAGAAGAAATTATTTCAAAAGTTTTAAGAGGATTTCCACCAGCATACAAAATGAAAGTTACTACTATAAATGAGTTAAGAACAATGCCTAATACATCAGTAACTAGGGGCACATTGATTGGAAAACTTTCAGCTTTTGAAATTGAGGAATTTGGTCCTGTTGCTACTATAAAGACAGATTTATCTTTTAAAGAACCAATATCATCTGCATCCTCATTTGACAAATCTGATTGGAAAGCCTTTTATGCAACAAAAAATGAAGAAACCAGGAGAGAAAATAAAGAACTTGAAGAACTTGAAGCACTATTTGCAAGGGAAATGCCTAAAGGTCCAGTTGGAAGTAAGTATGAAGGTAAAGCACCCTTTAAATGTTTTAATTGTAATAAGATTGGTCATATGGCTTCAAGATGCTCTGATAGACATGCAAGATTGAAAGAAGAAGCTAGGAGAACATACAAGCCTAACCCTAAATATTAGAGACAAATTTAAGAAGAATAAAGACAAGTCTTGTTATCTTGCTGATGAAGGAGTCACTGATGATTCTAATGAGGATTCGACAGACAATGGATGGGTCTTTGTTGCTATAACATAAGATCAACCAGCACCTATTATTCAACCGGTAGAGCAGGCCCTGGCAGCTAAAACTGAACTTAAGGATGAATGGATCATTGATTCAAGATGTTCACATTATATGACTGGTAATAAAAGTAAATTCTTGACTTTTCAGGAATATAATGGAGGTCTAGTAAGATTTGGAGATGATAAAGCTTGTTTGATCAAATGTAAAGGTACTATATCTCTTGATGGTAAGTGTGTGCGGGAAAAACAGGTCAATGAAACTTAAAATGTGAAAAATATGGTCTCAAAGATTTTGTCCACACACCCACATGACTTCTTGGTGCAAGTTATGGAGTCATGAGGAATGACTCCACTTCCCAAGGTAGGTTCCATGGTTCAAAATCTCACAAGGTCCCTCAAGCCAATGCCTTTGCTCTCAGATCACTGAGCAAAGTGACTTAGGGATGACAAATGCAAGAGCGAGGGATGCTTTAGATTGATTTTAACATGAAATGCATCCTATTTATGCATGATTCTACAAATGAAGTACTAGATTATAAGATGACAAGGTTAGTAGCAATACTATCCTAACATGATATACTAGTTAATGATTTACGCTAATGATAAAGGAAATACTCTAAAATGTTTATTAGATTAATTCCTATTACAAAGAGAAGCTAGATGTATTGATAAAATTTAGCATAAATGAGATACTAAAAGCTTAGATGGATTTTTAAAATGGAGGAATGAGAGCTCTATTTATAGTGAAAATAGGGCAATGGAAGGTCAAGATTGAAGGAATTAATCAAGGGTCAGGATTGAAAGTTATCAATCCATGTTTACAATTATCACCAATGAAATGGTGACAATTGTCAACATAAGACTGCTTGAGAGGAGAGGTAAGAAGCATTAAATGCTTGAGAAGACCTCATGGTTACCTTAGAAGGTAAGGGTTAAGGTTAGGTTAGGGTTATCCAATGGATAAAGCTTTTGCCCAAAGGGTAAACTCTTGTGCAAAGGTTAAAGGGATAACCATGGTCAAAGCAATGAATGCTTGATGAGAGCCCTAGGTTAGATGAGGGTTAAGTTAGGCAAAAAGTCTCTAACCATGCCACTAAGGGTTAGTTAACCATTAATGGTTTGAAGACTTTGGGGACAAATTTGTAAGAGTCCTTCCAAATTTGGGGGTATTCAACAAGTTAGCTTGTTGAAGGCATAAAGGCTTTAATGCCTTTTGAAGACTTTACTCCAAATTTGAGAAGTAACCTCCTCAAATTTAGGGAAAGGGGATAATGGATGGGTTTAGGTTAATTGATTAGGATTAAATGGATTCTAGAAGAATTTAGGAAGAGGGTTAGGATGGAAGTGGGAGATGTAGGAAAATGCAAGTGGATGAGGAATAATAAGATTAATTAAAATAAATTGCTTAATTTTAATTTAGTTGCAAGTTGGGAAATTAAATAAATTAGATTTATTTAATTGGGGTAAACTATTTAATTAAATGTAAATGTAATTAAAAAGTAGGGAGAAGGGATTTAATTAAATAAAATGATTTATTCAATTAAATAATGTAAAGGGCTTAAGTGAATTTAAATAAATAAATTGAATAATTTATTTAATTAAATAGAGGAATGTGGGTGATTTAATTAAATTATATTTAACTAAATAGAGGAATAAGAATAAAATGAACATTAAATATTCATTTAGGAATATGGTCATTTTTATATGTCTACATTTTGCCCCTCTTTGAAGTGACGTGTGTGTACATGTTGATTCAAAGAAAATGATGTGTCGTCATGATTTGGTTATGATTAGTGTGATGTCGTGTTGAGATGTTCATTTCGTGCCCCAAATTTGATAAATGATGCCCCAGATTTGATAAATGATGTTGATAACGCCCCCTCGGGAGATGAATCAAAATTTTGAAAATTTGATTTGATTTGATAATTTTGGCTACATTGTAAATTTTTGTCTATGTTAGATGTGATAAATTGATTCATCTCCCAATAATGATGTTTGCGAGGGTTAGAAATGAGCCCACGAGCAATTTACATGTGCGTCCACGCAACCCTAATTTTCATGTACCCTATAAAAAGGTAAAAAGTGATTATTTTGTCTCATTTGTGCTTGTTGACTTTGAAGAAAGTGACACATGGAGAGAAAGTCAAGATGTTAGTTCCCTTTGCTTCTCATCGATTCGAGCATGTTCAGAGGTATCGGAGGCCCGCCACGTATGGGCCACCGATAAGTCATCCTTTTTTACCCCTTTTCAATTTTTGTTTTGTCATTTTTGATCATGTTTTTGAATTTTTACACATGAATTTAATGGTTTAGCGTGTCGGGGTCAAACCATAGCGCATACGATAGGTTAGGTAGCAAGTAAAGTTTAACGAAGTAGGGTAGTGTTCGGGTAGATTAGGGTAGCATAGGGGTAGGTTAGGGTAGCACATAAAGATAGGTTAGCACGTCGGGGGCACAAGGTAGCGCATAGGAGAAAATAGGTAGTGCATAGGAGAGACCTAGCACATAGGGTTAGCCAGGGTTCGTAGGGGTAGTGTAGGATAGAGCATAGGTATACCCTAGTGCATAGGGTTAGGTTTGTAGTGCAGAGCCAGGATAAGATAGCACAAAGGGGTTTGTAGCACTTAGGGTAGTTTAGGTGACGCATAAATAGGATAGGGTAGCGCATAGGTGCTGGATAGCACATAGGGTGAATGGTGTAGCACATTGAGAGGATAGGGTAGCACATAACCAGCAGTTTAGTGCATAGATAATATTGTTTAGCGCATGAGGAAAAAAACTGGGTAAACTAGGATTTTGGATGAAGAAAGATAGGTAAGTTTTTGCCAATTTTGCTGGGATGGGTGCAAAGTGTCAGTCTACGTGCCTGCTGTCATTATTTTGATAAGTTGTCCAATATGAGTTTTGATAAAACTTGATTTGATTTGCATTGTTTCAAGTTGATTGTGACTAGATGTTGATATGATGTGGTTATTGATATGGATGTTTTGATATGAACTTGATTTGATTTGCATTGTTTCAAGTTGATATATATGTGGAGCTTGAGTTGTTTTACAAGTTTATATGGTTGTGGAACTTGAGTTGTTTTACAAGCTAATATGAATGTGAAACTTGAGTGGTTTTACAAGCTGATATGATTTGAAACTTGACTTGTGTTACAAGTTGATGTAATTGTGGAACTTGAGTTGTGTTACAAGTTGATATGATTTGATATGGAAATGGATTTGATATGATGTGGAACTTGATTAGATTTTCAA
Source organism: Cryptomeria japonica (assembly GCF_030272615.1). NCBI lineage: Eukaryota > Viridiplantae > Streptophyta > Pinopsida > Cupressales > Cupressaceae > Cryptomeria > Cryptomeria japonica. The sequence goes on from NC_081414.1 coordinate 267,426,482, forward strand.
TGTTTCAAGTTGGTATGAATTTGATTTGATATGAATTGATTTGATGAGGAAACTGATATTGGACTTGTTTTGCTTTGTGACAGGAGCGCATTAGAGTGGTTCAGTCGTGAGAGTGATTTTCGAGACCATGGTCATTGATACCATGATTGACACAGGCTAACAGGGATATCATTGAGAGGTGTGGTCTATTCTCTTTGTTAGAGATGCCTTGGTTTATCATTAACCGGGTTTATTGACAATGTTGGCTGAGAGGTGGCATAGTGACACCAACACCTTCCATTTGGTGATAGGGGAGATCACAGTGACACCGAAAGATTGCTACCAGATTCTACAGATTCCTGTGGTAGGTGCATTGTTACCTTATGGGCAGACAGAGGAGGACGGGACAGAGGTACTTCACCGGATTTTGCAGGATGATAAAGTTTGTGGATATGAGATCCCCTAGCACGAGTTCATAGATTTGGATTACGCTCCACTACCATTAGTGCTGGTAGGATTCATAGGTGGTTTCTTATGTCTCGACCATAGGTTGAAGGGACTTGCAGTAGGATGGGGGTTGGTCCTGGAGGACATGGTGACACAGGGTCGTTGATTTGAATGGGGGTCGGCTATGTTGGCCCACTTATATAGGGATCTGCATCAGGTGGTGTACTTGGGTTATAGCAGTCTGTCAGCTAGAGTTACACTGCTATAGGTATGGGTGTGGGAGCATATTCCCACAACCAGGCCACTGGCGGATAGAGATAGGCCTGCAGGGTGTGCTTATGCATACGAATGTCGAGGGATAGTTGTCTAGTGTAAGCTGGGAAAACTAGAGCACTGGAGGAGAGTGTTAGATGATATTGATATAATCATCTGGAGACCATACATGGAGTGCGAGGTATGGGAAGAGGATGGGATGGAGATGCCCTATGTCTATATGACTCAATTTTTGATAGGGCAGATGCCCTTTGTTATTAAGAGATTTTTGCATAGCCAGGTGTTGTGGAAGTATGGTCGTCAGTAGGGAGTTCCATAAGGAGCATTCTTGTATGCTCGATGGAGACAGGGTATACTAGAGTGGGGACCCACTATTGATAGCGCGACCACAGTTGAGGATTTCTTTCACTTAGCCGACTAGATATGGGACTACGCCTATGGGGTAGTGGATGCAAGGATGACAGAGGAGTTCACCACATTGTTTGCGGCACATACAGTTGCCAGGATATCAGATCCAGTGGACATGATTCTCACTTTTGACAATGATGAGGATGATGAGCAACCCGAGAGGCCAGGGAGACAGAGAGAGGATGGAGAGGAGCTAGATGTGGGAGGTGGGGATGGTGGAGGGGATGATGGTGGTGATGGTAGAGGAGGTGGCCGAGATCGGCGAGGGGATAGAGGGAGGAGAGGAGATAGGGGTGGAGATGGTGGGAGGATAGGAGACAGGGGTGGAGATGGTGGTGCCAAAGGGATTCGGGTGGAGAGAGTTGTGCGGTGAGCAGTAGTGGATAGAGGGAGAGGAGGTTTGGCTATTGGAGCTGGGGGTGAGGAGAGAGTAGGAGAGGTGATAGTAGTGGTGGGAGGGACTGATGATTTTAGATGGCGAGTTCAAAGGAGGAGAGCTGATGTGTTATCCCCACTAACACCGAGGATAGGGAGAGGGATAGGGGTACCACTTCACAGGTACCCATCCAGATATGGATTCTGATGCATCGGGAGGACACACAGATTAGGTCACTACAGTTATGAATGCAGCACCTATAGACACAGCTACTGGCATATCAATGACAGATTATACAGCTGACCATAGAGCGAGATATAGTTTTGGAGCGGTTGGGTCAAGCTGAGGCTCAAGAAGAGGCTTTGGAGAGAGCTATAGTAGGTGGCCCGATGAGAGACACTTTGAGAGAGTTGGATTTGAGATCCAAGAAGGAAGAGTACTATAGGAGGCATTATGAGGATGCGGTGCCCAGGGAGCATCGAGTGCAGAGTTTTACAGTTTTGAGATTGATTCGATCCTGAGAGACTGGGTCGAGGACAGAGAGTAGAGGCATGACAGGGCCTCCTAGATAGGATCCACTTGGAGATCTAGGTGCTGGGACATCTGCAGCAAGACCGTCCCCTTTAGAAGATAGTCATACCTGAGAGACATTGTCTCCATTGTATTTTTTTCATTTTATTGTATTGGCACAGACATGACATATTTTGTACATTGATCATTTCTGAGATATATATGACACCATTTTCCTTGATCCTCATGTGATGTGTTATGGATGATTCTTTCTATATGATTTTGATTATTCTATGATGATGATGCAATGCTTAGATGTATGTGTGTTGAGAGTTGATGAATATGATGTGCTAATGCATGATGTTTATGAGATGTATCTTGAAAATGAGATGTATGATAATGATATGTTGTGAGATGTATCTTGAAAATGAGATGTATGATATGATATGCTGTGAGATGTATCTTGAAAATGAGATGTATGATATGATATGCTGATGATATGTATCTTGAAAATGAGATATACGATATGATATGCTATGAGATGTATCTTGAAAATGAGATGTATGATATGATATGCTGATGATACTAATGCAAGATTAAAATGATATGCAACTAATTGTAAAATGATATGCAAGTAATTTTAGCATCCTCATTCTACATTTGTCATCCCTGTATAACCATGTGTTTTTGCTTTCTTTGTAGGTATCATCATTGAGCATTGATTTGTTTGGGATATGTTGAAAATTTATACAAGCATAATGGTATAATTGAACCATAATGACCTGAGAAAAATTTACATGATTTTTTATTTGCAAGATAGCACAAGCGTCAAGGTATAATTGAACCAGGATGACCTGAGTGCGGATTGCGTATAAACAGACAAGATTAAACCATTTGTATGTGCAAAGTGGAATCATGTCTTCAGTGATATGTTGTGAATCATGTCTCGAGACAAGTATTTGCATAGTACAAGCGATCGCCTCACAGACAGAAAACTAAAAAAATATTGGAGTCCTCATGACTTTCTCTAGCTTGATCATCATTGAGAAAATGTAGAGGATCCAATAGTTCAAAAAGTTTAAGTGCAAAATAGTTAAAACTTTATGCAAAATGCAACCATTTGATACTGCAGAAAATCATCCATCATATTTTGTGAGTCCCTTTAAGTGGTCAATGTTTGGTTTTGTGATTGTTGATCTGTTTGCTGGATATGATACTCTGAGTTTGTTGTAAGGTTTTGATGTTCGGAATGTACTGCAAGTTTTAATCAATGCTGCCCCTAGCTGAGTTTTCCTCTTAAGGTGGATATGTATAGTGATTACCAAGCCATGGTGAAATGCAGTGAAAGAATATGTGGATAAACCAGGATAGTGACTATGCTAAGTATGTCCTGGATAATATAATAAAAAAAATGTCGGGCGATGGTCATAGTGCTTGACTATGGATATAACATCTTGGTAGTAAAAGATAGATAGAGGAGTTGTCCTCTCACAATAGCGCCTGTTGCCAGGTTTTCACCAGTTGCTTTTATTATACTTTTTTTCTTGATTTTTGATATTTTTTTATTTTTTTACTTTTTCGGGCATTAGATTGCTCAAGTGTAGTATTTCTTCAGATGAATGTTGTTAGTTAGTTTGTCGAGCACATCTCCTTCTGAAGTTGTTAGCTGATAAGCACGTGATCCATAGGCTGCTATGATGACATATAGACCTAACCGGTTAGGTTCAAATTTCCCTTTCTTTTTCCGATCTTGCTGATTTCTAGGATTTTCTTTGAGTACTAAATCACCAATTTTAAAAATTCTGGGAATGACCTTGTGGTTGTAGCTTCTACACATGCATTGCTGATATGCTTTGAGATGAGTATAGGCACATTGGCGTCTTTCATCCAGAAGTTCTAGCTCTTGCAGTTGGTTGACTTGATACTCTTCATCTGGAAATAGGCCTTTCAAAGAGACTCTGAGTGATGGAATTTCTACCTCCAAGGGTAAAATGGCTTCTGATCCATATACCAAAGAATATGGTGTAGCTCCCATAGGTGTGCGGATGCTAGTTCTGTATGCCCAAAGTGTTGGATTGAGTTGTACATGCCAATCTTTGCCTACATCATTCACTGTTTTCTTTAGGATTTTTAATATTGTCTTGTTGGATGCTTCTGCTTGACCATTCCCCTATAGGTAGTAAGGTGTAGAGAAACGATGTTGGATTTTGAATTTTTCACATAGTTCTCACACATCTTGGTTCTTGAAAGGTCATCCATTATCTGTGATGATGGAACTTGGAATGCCATATCCACAGATCAGATAATTAAGGATAAAAGAGGTGATTTGTTTCCTAGTCACTGTGGTCATGGGGACTGCTTCAACCCACTTGGTAAAGTATTCTGTTGCAGTTATAATGAACTTGTGTCCATTTGAAGATGAAGGATGAATTTTGCCGACTAAGTCTAGTCCCCATTGGCAAAAGGGTCAAGATGTTGTGAATAGTTGCAATTCTTGTGCTGGTGCATGTATAAGATTGCCATGGATTTGACATTTAGGACACTTTTTTACAAAATGATAAGTGTTTTTCCATTGTCGGCCAGTAATATCTCATTCTTAGAAGTTTTTTAGCAAGAGTAGGACCACTTGAATGTGTGCCATAGATACCTTTGTGAAGCTCTTGCAAAGAGGAGTTAGATTCATTACGATCAAGGCAACGAAGAAGAGTACCATCTAGACTGAGATGGTACAAAGTATTAGCAGTGAGAGTATAATAGGCGGCTTGCCGGATAAAGTTGCATTTTTTATTTCAGGATAGGTCAATGGGTAGGATATTGCTTTTAAGATAGTCATATATGGGTTCGTATAATAGAGAGTCAGAACCAGTCAAGGCATAGATAACATGGGAATCAGAATGGTCATAGGCTGTGGAGAACAGTTGCTCTACCAGAAACTTGTAACAACTCTGTTGCTCTGGAATCTACAGTAGTGAAGCAATAGTATCCATTGCATCAGATGCTCGGTTGTCTAACCTTGGTATTTTCTCAAAGGTGATGTCTACAAAATATTGTTTGAAATCATCCACCATTTGTTTGTATGGGAGGAGCTTGTTGTCCGTCGTCTGATAGTCATTGTTGATTTGATTGATGACTAGTTGTGAATCTTCGTAGACTTTTAATTCTGTGATTCTCCATTCCACGACCATTTTGATGCCTATAACCAGTGACTCATATTCAACAACGTTATTTGTGCATGGAAACATAAGCCTATATGATCTTGGTATGGTGTGCCCTTCAGGAGTGATGAACACAATGCCAGCACCTAAGCCATGTTGAGTATATGATCCATCAAAGTATATGGTCCATTGTTTTGTGGAAATATTAAGAACATTCCTGTCCGAAAATTTGATCTCCATTGGTTGTTTTCCAGGTAGTGGTGCTTCAACCAGTTGATCTGGAATTGCTTGTCCTTTGATAGCTCATCGCTCTGTGTAGTGGATATCAAATTCACTGAGAATCATGACCCATTTATCCAATCTGCCTGTAAGAGCTACTTTGCTGAGTAAATATTTGAGAGGATCAATTTTTGCTATGAGCTTGATTGTATGTGCTAGCATGTAGTGTCAGAACTTTTGGGAAGCAAATACCACTGTTAGGCAAGCCTTCTCAATGAATGTATAGTTGAGTTCATATCCATTCAATGTCCTGTTGATGTAATATATAGCTCGTTCCTTGCCTTGTTGATCTTCTTGTGCTAATAATGCCCCCAGTGATATATCTATTGTTGAAATGTAGAGAATGAGTGGTTTCCCTGCTATTGGTGGTACTAGAACTGGTGGGTTTATTAGATATTGCTTGATTTGATAAAATGATTATGCACATTTGGCTTCCCATCTGAATGGTACATTTTTATGTAGCAAATGATTGAACGGTAGACTTTTATCTGCTAGTTGAGCGATGAATCGCCTGATTGACTGGAGCCGTCATTGTAGAGATCTGAGTTGGCTGATATTTTTTGGTGGTGGTATCTCCATTATGGCTTGTACCTTTGCTGGATCCACTTCAATGCCCTTTGCTGAAACTATGTAGCCTAGTAATTTGCCTGATGTTACCCCGAAGACACACTTCTTAGGGTTGAGCCTGACTTGGAATTTCTCCAATCTGTCAAAAATCTTTTCTAAGATTCTTAGATGTTCTGCCCAGGTAAATGATTTAGCTAATAAATCATTCACATAGTCTTCCATGAAGGTATGCATCATGTCATGAAAGATTGTTGTCATTGCTCATTGATAAGTTGCCCTTGCATTCTTTAAGCCAAAAGGCATGACATTCCAACAGTACGTTCCCCAAGGACAGGTGAATGTTGTTCTATCTTGATCCTCTGGGGCTATCTTGATTTGATTATAGCCTGAAAAACCATCCATTAATGATAGCATTGCATGGCCTGCTGTGAGGTCTACAATTATGTCGATACTGGGCAAAGGGAAGTCATCCTTTCGAGAGGCTATGTTGACATCTCTAAAATCAGTGCATATTCTGATACTGTCATCTAGTTTTGATACTGGTACGCTGTTGGAAATTCATTCGGCATAGTCGATAGGTCAAATGAATCCGATGTCTAATAGTTTCTTCAGCTTAGCTTTGACCATGAGTGCCACATGTGGATTCATCTTTCACGGTTTTTGCTTGACTGGCTTAGCTCCTGGAGAAATGGACAAATGATGCATGATTAATTGTGGATCAATCACGGGCATATCTGTATATGACCAAGCAATTTTTTTTTTATTTTCTTTAAAAAATTTGATAAACTCTGATCTTTCTTCCTCTGTCAAAGATTTTGCAAGGTGTATATTTTTGGCTACTTATGTAGTACCAATGTTGATTGATTGAGTGGGCTCAATCAATATGGGTGATCGCTCGTGATAATGCTTAGGAAGAGTGTCAAGTCTCCCATCTTTAGGTGACTTAAAAAGGTTTTCACCCTCCGATGTATCCTTTATTTTTACTTTTTTGTGATTTATTGCTGCCATTGACTGGTTTTCAGCAGTAGATCTTTTATTTTGTTTGTTTTTGTGACTGAGAGACTTGGCACTCCCCTGATTGTAGATGTCATTACTTTGTTCACTGGTAGAGTCTATTTTCGTGTTAATTGTACACAAGTAATGGATAATGGATTCATCATTTGGGAAAATTGGTATGTCATGAGTTTCAGGTTCATCCCAGTCTATGAGGTCAGGAAAGACAAGTGGTAAGGAGTCATTAGGTGGATCAAGTTCAGCTGTTGTAAGTGTCAGGATGGAGGTATCATCATGGTTGGCCGGGGTGTTAAAGAAGTTAAGGATTTCGTTGAGGTCTTCGATGGTATCATCTTCTATGTAGACTTGCTCATAATGTCACTGCTCATTTTCTTTGCCATCATAGATATTTTGTGGACCAAATTCAAGTGGTCTAGATTCTGTGTCGTGTTCTTCTTGAGAGATGGGCGTATGACTGTCATTTGCAGCAATATCTTTAGTAACATTAGAACAGCTACCCCATTCATATTCATTGGAATCAGTCTCAGAGGTATTATCCTAGATTTTGGCAGTGTTGTGGACTGGTATGTTGTAGGGTGAGAACAAGTCTTTGATGATTGATACAAGTTTGATAGTTTTCTTTGATTCTGTGTCAGATCCTGCTTCCACTCTTTGCATTTGTTCATATGATGTCTCTCCTCGGGGAGGAATGATGTTACTAGGAGGTGATTTCTCTTTGTTGGATATTGGTTCTTGAATATGATGTGCTTCTGTAGTAGATGCTTCCTTCTTTTGTTTGATGGCCTTCTCTTGATGTTGCTTTCATTCATGATATTCACATTCTTTGTGTATAGTCTCTGCTGACTCAAATAGTGCCTCCTGCTAGGATTCCTCCTTGTATTTCTTCTTTGCTTTCCACTGAGGTTTTTGGTATTTTCTTGGTGTCTTCTTTGGTGGTAGAATGTATTCATAGCCCAATCCTGTTTTGTCTTTATTGAATTATGAAGGAGGATCTAATGGTTATGTGATTCCTTCCTGTCATTTACCAATAGGTCCTTTGCCATTGTATCCCATTTGTTGCATGATCAAGTAACCTTTTCCATATAGGTGTGTTGGTATAGCTACTTCCACAGTAACCACTCTGTCTTCTTCCTCATCCTTGTATAGCCAACTAAGGATGTCTTTCTCCTTTGATTCATGTGCTAGAGTGCCTAGTTGGATAAATTTTCCATCAAACTTGGTGATTGGCTAGGTTGCTTTATGTGTTGATGTTGTAGGTAATCCATGAGGTTTAGGTGATGCTGATAAATTGGCCAAACACAAAGGTTCCAAAGAGTATTCTCCCATGCCTTGCTCTTTGATTTTCATTTTCTACTTGAAATCCATAGATAGTGATTTAGACTTTTCTTGCTGAAGATCTAGTGCTGAGTGACTTTGTTTTTCTCTATTATGTGGAACCAAGCTATCTTGGGCTGCCCCCATAGCATTACAATGTTGAAAAGGGTTATGATCTGCTGATATAGAAATATCTTGCCCATTGTAGGGGAACTTAACACACTGATGATAAGTAGAAGGTACTACTTGCACTTCATGTATCCAAGGTTGACCCAATAAGATGTTGTATGTGAGGTCTATGTCTAAGACTTGGCACATAGTGTCCTTTTGTATTGGTCCTACTTGAATTGGCAACATTACTGATCCTTTGGATGATCTTTCTTCATCATATTCTTTGATAGTGATCTTTTTGCATGGATCAATAGATTGCTCAGAGAAGCCTAGTGCATGGATAAGTTTTAAGGTACAGATATTGAGTCCAGCTCCTCCATCTATTAACACTCTTTTGACTCGATGCTTGTAGACCAAGACTTCAATGTGCAGTGGAGTATTGTGTGGATGGCTCAATGAGATATTATCATGCTCAGAAAAGGTGAGGTTATGAGGTCATGTCATATGAGCCACCATGGCTTGGAATTTGTCAGTCTCCAGATCTTGAGGTACATTTGTTTCCAATAGTGCTTGTTCCAAGATGTCTTTGTGTTTTGGCAAAAGTTTCAGAAACTCCAGTATAGATATTTGAGCAGGAGTTTTGCGCAGCTGACTGACTAGATCATATTGAATTTTGGCTATGGTGTTTGTTGTTGACATATGCCCCTTCAAGACATATTTTTGAGCTCAGGTGGTTACATTGATGGATTCATGTTCACACTTGTCCTTGATTGTGATAACGTTTACGTGATTATCCTCAGTTGATATGTGATTGATGGAGTTATTGTATATATGATTGATACGAGCTCCATGTGTATCATTTTATGTTGAAGCTCCATCCTTGTTGTAGTTGGGAAGAGGATTATTAAAGGCTCCATGGTCACCATTTGTCTTGAGACCATCGATTGTTAAATCGCCTTTATCAATCATGTCTTGAACAATGTTTTTCAGTCTCATGCAACCATTTGTTTGATGACCTTTGTTGCGATGAAAATCACAAAAGTGTGAGTTATTCCAACAGGGTGGTTTGATTTGTGGTTCAAAGTTATTGATTGTTGGTAAGGAGATAATCTTGTTTGCCAAGAGTTCTCTGAATGCTGATTCCAAGGATTGCCCTAGTGGTGTGTAAATGCATTTTTGAAAGTTGTTGGTGTTACCTCGTGAGTTTGTATTAGGTCCTCAATTGGTGTTATTCTTTTGGGTATTGTTGCCATTGTTTGCGTTGAGTTGATCTTGATTGGTATTCGGTGCATAAGTGTTAGTACCTTGGTTAGCAGCTTCGGGATTCTTTGTAGCTTGAGGATTACCCGATAATGCTAGCATGGGTTGCTTGGATTTTGGATCATTTGATTCATTTCCTCCTTCATTTTCAGTGTTTTTGTTTCTAGTCTAGAGTCTGGATTTGTCTAAGTTGTTGTTGTAGACACCCAAAATTGTCTAGTCTAATTAAATAAATATTTTATTTATTTAATTATCTAAGCTTAATTCTTTTATTAATTAAATAAATCTTTATTTATTTAATTAATTCATTTATCCTCTTCTAGCCTTATTTCTCATTTAAATAAATACATTTATTTATTTAAATTATCCATTTCCTAAATTAAATAAATATCTTATTTATTCAATTATCCCACTTCCTCTATTAATTAAATAAATCTTTATTTATTTAATTAATTCATTAACCTTTTCTACCCATGACACATGTCATTCATCTCTTAATTCATACACTACCTACCCCTTTCATTATTTTATTATTTCTTTTACCTACCCTTTAATCATAACCGACCTCCTTTTACACTTCTCAATCTTATCCCTCCATTTCATTTAGTGTCTTCTATATAAGGAGATGCTTCCTTCATTATCAAACCCTAATCAATCATTCTAATGATGCATCCTAACTACTTGATCAATTGACTACACTACGATCCTACTTGCAACCACATTCCGTTCTTTGTTGAGCTCTTGTGCATATAAAATCTGAGAGCAAATATATCAAGCAAGATCAATGGAGATAGGAAGAATGGAGATCAAAACCCTATTGGACATGTGATGGTATAATCTTTGTGATTTTATTTGATTTGCACTGTCTTAGGTAATCTTCATATGTTATGGTGGATCTTTGTTGTTGTTAGGCTAGGGTTTTGTGGTTGAATTCATTTAGCCTTTCAATATTGTTATTATTGTATCCATTTTCACCATATACATTTTGGCACGCCTGGTGGGACTCTTGTCCCTTTTTGCATTTAACATCTTGTTGCAGATTTTGTATTTTGAAGTTGTAGATTCGACGTTTTCGGCAGCATTTTGATATTTTCGCGTCTGCGCACTTTCGGATCGCGTTTTTGATTTTTTGGTGCGTCTGCGACCTCTAGAATCATGTCTGTGTTATTGGTAATATTTTATTTTGCAGGTTCCAGGAAAGCGCGTTTGTGTTCTAAAGTCGCATCTGTGATGTTTTTGGTGGCGTCTATGTCCAGAAGGCGTGTCTGTGTTCTATAGTTGCGTCTGTGTTTCATAGAACCGCGTCTATGTCACCCAGTCGCGTTTGTGTTGAGGGTAACCACGTCTGTGTTCACCAATTCAAGTTTTGGGTTTTCATTGATTCATTTTTTGGATTTTGCATTTAGGGTTTCAGATCTGGTTTATTTTGAGCTAACATTTTCAGATCTAGCTAACAAAATTGGTGCAGCTTGTCTTGGAAGCTAAATTGTTTGGTTGAAGGCCCCTATTTTTACAAAGTCTTTTGGGTTTAAAATATACCTAACTTGTGTGCTTGCAGGAAGGGGTGATTATTTGAAACAATCTGAACTACTAACAACTCCTTGTTGCAGGACCTTGGCAAGGGTTTTGTGGATTTTTATTGTGTGCCTTGTTTTCATAGACTAGCAAACACTTCAATTGGTGCACTAAAATTGAATCATTGTCTTTTGTGTCTTGAGCAATAGCCTCTTTTTGTTTAATCTTTAGAGGGCCTATCTTCCTGTGTGGTCATTAGGACTACTAGTGAGAAGAGAACGACCCAAGTGGTAGCGAGGAAAACCCACCTCTTCCAAACCACTATAAACAAATGTATTCATGGTGAAAACTATGGATAACATGTGCTGATTAGTTCATATCGACACTATGTCTCCCCATAAACCCGTTTGATCAAATTTATTTGATTAGTTGTAGGGCATAACCCCTACCAGTTGGGAGCCTTCTGTATTTATAGAGCTGAAAGTGCCGCATGTATGGCCACACGAGCGAATGCCCTTACTAGCACCTTTTTGTTTTAGAAGCCCAAATCCTTCTAGTTGTTGGGGTAGGAGGTCAGACCTCTGGTAGCGACCCACACACATACGGTTCTTAGTGAGATACAAAGTTTGCCATAGGGAGTTTTCATGGGGAATGATGCTTAGCTGACCCGAGAAGTGAGTGCCAAGGGTGGAGCCAGTGAGGTCAAGCATCTAAGTATCCGCTCTGAATAGCGTAGCCTCGAGGGTAAAACCCCATGTGGGATCAACAACTATTGTCTTGGCCAGCCATAAGAATTGTGCTTGACTTATGTTAAACATTCAAAACATTCAAGACCAAACAGCAAAACATTGTGTCTTTTGTGTCTTCAAGTGTATGCAAAACATTTTTACATCAAACAACACACTTTTCTTGGAGTCATTTTGAGTCTAGACACTTGCAAACATTGAGTCCTCATCAACATTGTGTCCTCCTGTCACAAACAGTCAAACAGTCAGTTTAGGTCACAACAAAACAACTTCACAGATTGGAAAAATTGCACAAAATTTGTAGAAACGTGTCTGTGTCCGGCATAATAGCATTTGTGTTGTTTAGTCGCATATGTGAAGGGCAGAATCGCGTCTGTGTCCCAACAGTAAACATTATACTTTGCAAAAAAATCTCAGAAGCGCGTCTATGTTAAACAGAGCAGCGTCTGTGTCGGGAAACTGCGTCTGTGAAGTATACAGGCGCATCTGTGTCCAGAATTGAAAAGAAAAAAAACTGTTACAGTCCACCAAACAAAGACAGTCAGTTTCGGAATTCTTGAGCTTCCTAGGTCATTTCTCCAGGGTTTCATTTAACATTCAACCTGTTCTTGGGTCTCACAAAGTCCATCATTGCTTTACATCTCTCATTACATTCACAACTGTCTAAACTTGAGTCAAAAGGTCACTTGCTTGTCCTCATCATACTTTGTCAACACACTACATACAACAACACTTTGCTAAGTGGTCCCTCATCAAGGTTTTTTACGTTTGGGTCTCATTTGGTCTTACTTAGAGTCAAGGTCAACTTACCTCATCAAGAGAAACTATCCTCTCTTTGGAAGTCACATCTACTCTACTACATACATACTTGGTCTTACACTTTGGACATTACAATTACACTTCAGATTCATTTACATTCCATCCAACTCTTTCCATTTTTCATCTAGTCTGACACATCTTGGTCAATACCTAGTTCATGGTTGAAACCCGTCTTCAAAAATCTAGGAGAGAAACTAAAGAGGCTCAAGAGTTCGCAAACATGAGTTCTTATGAGTATGACAATGATATCTGATGCTCTGCAAAAAGGATTCGAAAATCTGTTTGATGGCAACACACACAAGAGCACAAGAAACAAACGTTAGTGTTAGCAACAAAAGATTATCCTAAACAGGCATATCAAGAGAGATATTAAGCATGAAATAGAAAGCATATAAACATAAAATGAAATAGCTAATCAAGATGCTCATAGTTGCTCCTCCCTTGTTCCTCTCCTCTCCAAGTCCCAAATGAGTGTAGCTCTCAGCAGCTTTTTGCACTATGGATGCTTATGGAGGATTGAGATTTAATACTAAGCTTCAAATATGAAATGAAAAGCTAAATACTATGCTAGAGTAGATAGTGATGCTATGAAAAAGCTCTATGTTAATGCCAGTATAACAACAATACTCTAAAATGCTTCTCTTTTTGCTTGAGGAGAAGGGTTCTATTTATAGAAGAAATGGGGAAATGAAGGGTTAAGATTGAATGGTTTAATCAAGGGCCAAGTTTGAAAGTTGGGGATCCATGTGCACAATTGGCACCAATAAAATGGTGACAAGTGTCAACATAGGATTGGGTTGAGAGAAGAGGTTGGAGGCATTAAAGGCCTGAGAAGACCTCATGGTTATCTAGAAGGTAAGGGTCAAGTCTAAATTAAGATTACCCATTGGATTAAGAGTTAATCCAAGGATAAACCTTTGTGCAAATGATTAAGAGATAATCATGGTCAAAGCATTAAAGGCTTGATGAGACCCTTGGGTTGGGTAGAGGTTGAGTCAAAACAAATGTTTTAACCATGTGGGAGGGTTTGAGGTAACCATTAATGGTTATTGGAGACTTTGGGGATTAAGTGGTTGAAGGTTGAAAGCCTTCAATGGTTATCAAAGACTTTGAGCCATTTAGTGGTTGAAGGTTGGAAGCTTTCAAAGGTTATCCAAGACTTTGAGGGTTAATTTGTTGAACACACAAAGCATTAATTGCTTTTCAAAGACTTTGGAGTCTTTGAGAAGTGACTCCAATTTGCTTAGGAATGTGACAATATTTAAGGGATGAATTTAGGCTAATTAGGAAGGGTTTAGAAGAATCTAGAAGGGGTTTAGGCATACAAGTGGATTTTGTAGGAAAATGCAAGTGGGAGAAATTTTGGTATTTTCAATTAAAATAAAATCATTTATTTCAATTAAATGGTGTAATTTGCATTTGGATAAATATTCAAATAAATATTAATTTATTTAAATGAGAAAAATGAAGATAAAGCATTAAAATGCTTGAAGACTTTGAGGGAAACCATTAAAGGCTTGAAGACTTTAAGGAAAACCATTAAAGTCTTTAAGAAGACTATAGAAGGAAGCCATCAAGTTTGAAGACTTTAAAGCCATCAAGTTTGACTACTTTAAGGGAAACCATTAAAGGTTTCAAGTGGGTGAGGATAAATAGGATTTTAAATAAATAATTTATTTAAAATAGTTGTGCAACTTGCTTTTGTAGGAAAATACAAGTGGGTGGAGGATAAAGGTGATTTAAATAAATGATTTATTTATTTAAATGTGAGAGGTGGGATTTTGGGGGTTTTAAATAAATATTAATTTATTTAAATGTGAGAGAAGATTTAATTAAATAAATATGATTTATTTATTTAATTAATGGTCTGAATTTGGTTAAGTGAATTAAATCAAATAAATTGAATAATTTATTTAATTAATAGGAGAATAGGGTTAAGATGAATTAATTAAATATTAATTTAATTAATTATTAATTGATGGTTAAATAATCAAATAAATACTAAGTATTCATTTAATTAAGTGGACAGATTTATGTGACTACATTTGCCTCTCTTTGAGAAGGTGCGGTTTATCGCGTCGTTTCAAAGAAAGAAAAATAGGTGTGAAGAAATGCCCCATAAAATGTAAATTTAATGGGTGGTATGCTCCCGCGAGAGATGGGCCAAATTTTGTTTTGAAAAATCGGGCGATCTCTCGAAAAAGAATGCAAAGTGGAGGGGAGGTAGAATAGAAGAAATTAGAACTAATGATGAAAGAATGGGAGAAAATGGAGTGAATATGAAGAAACAACAAGCCAGTGGGTACCCTGAGGTCATGCAAGATGTGGAAGAATCCATTATGAATCCCCATTTCAATCGATTGGTTGAGGAAATAATGAGGAGGGATAGACAATACTTCTCACAAATGATGGCACAAAGTGGAGCCAAGATACCTCATGATTTTGACATGTCTCAAATAATGGAAAATCAACCTTTGCAACAACCTCACTCCAAAATGGATCAAAGGAGACCTAATAGTGGAGGAAATAGAGGACCACACATGGTACCTGAATCACCATCAGCTTTGCTTCAAAAACCAGAGGTCCCACATACACATGGTCAAGCATATGATACTCACCTTCGTAGACCATTATGGAAGTCTTATGCAGACAGATATGCTCAATCACATACTAATGCTAAGGATCAACCACCAAAGCAATTGGATATTGAAAGGCATGCTCAAAATTTGGACACAAGGAAACCTCATGTCAAATTTGGGGGCAACACATTAGAACATGACATGCCTGTAGAGTATGGTATACATGCACAAAATAGATATGGTGTTCCTCAACATGAATCTATACCAAGTGGTCCATATACACAGCATCATTATAGACCTCCTCTATATGAACATGTGTATGATCAATATCATCCATATATGCAACATGCTCCTCCTCCAATTGGTACCTCAAGCATGGGGTATGGTCCAAGAAGTCGATCTCCACCTAAGAGCAATTTGGAGCAACAAATCAGGGACTTACAAAAGAAAATGGAGGACATAAATACACCAAAGCCAACATACACAATGAGAGACATATGTCCTTATCCATTTGACAAGAGCATTCCAATGCCTCCATTTCCTACACACTTTGTGACACCTAAATTTGATAAGCATAGACGAAAAGGGGATCCTAAGGCACACATAAGACAGTTTTTCATAGCTTGCATTGAGGTAGCAATAGAAGAGACATATTTGATGAGATTATTCCCACAGAGCTTAGGCGATCAAGCTATGGAATGGTTCTCCCAACTTCCACCTGGAATTAAGTCATGGGGTGACTTAGTAGAGGCATTTATCCAACATTTCTCCTACAACATAGAGACAGACATATCAGTCACTACTTTGTGCAATACCAAGCAAAAAGAGGGAGAGTCTTTTGCATCATTTTTACAAAGATGGAGGAATCTAGCCAGCAGATGCTCTTGTGAAATTCCACAAAAACAAATGGTAGAAATGTTCACATAAAATGTTAACAAAGACATTGGCTATGATCTAAGGAAAGCTTGTTTGTCCACCTTCAAGGACGTTATTGAAAAAGGCTTAGCGACAGAAAAGGTCCTAATTGAACAAGGAGTTATTAAGATATTCAAGGAAAACAAGGATGACTTTAAAGGAAAAGACAAGCCAAGATTTTGGAATAAAAATAAGAACACAGTCAATGATGGTGTTGTTGATGCCAACACAGTGCGACCCAAGTTCATTTTTTCTGGATCAAGTTCTACAAACAATCAAGTGAATACTCAAACAACTTCCAGATCATGAAGGAAGTATACTCCATTGGGAGAACCACTTGAGTCAGTCTTCAAGAAGTTAGTGGCAAACAAGGTAATCACAGTTGTAGATTTTCCTCCATATGAACCAAAGGTTAAACCAAATTGGTGGAATGATGATGAATATTGTGAATTTCATAAGAGCAAGGGTCATAAGATAGGAAATTTTCATCGATTGAAGAACATCATACAAGATCTCATTGATAGAGGTGACATTGAGATTGAGGGACATTCGTCTAATCAAGAACATGAGATGTTTAAGGAACCATTCCCAAAACATGACAAATGAAAAGCTAAAGCCACAGAAGATCAAACCAGCTATACCAAAGCATCCTATAACTATGATTCAACTATCAATCACATCTCGATGGACAATTACGTCTCTACTATTATCATCAAGGACAAAGCGTTTGAGAATTCTACCCAGAGACCCAAGATTGTCCTAAAAGGTGTTGTATCTTCTTTTGAACCTACCTCTGAATGTCATGTTACAACCCGCCGAGGTAAAATCACTTTGCAAGGTGCTCCAACTAAAAACACCGCTTCTTCATTAACCAAACCTGAGTATGACCTTGTA
Organism: Cryptomeria japonica; assembly: GCF_030272615.1. Taxonomy (NCBI): domain Eukaryota; kingdom Viridiplantae; phylum Streptophyta; class Pinopsida; order Cupressales; family Cupressaceae; genus Cryptomeria; species Cryptomeria japonica. The sequence goes on from NC_081414.1 coordinate 267,443,643, forward strand.
GAACAGTTAGGGAAGACACCCGCGCTCATTTCAATCCCTGAGCTATTATGCATATCTCCCGCACATAAAGCCATTCTTGACAAAATCTTGAGAGATACTGTTGTTCCTACTGATCTGAATGTGGACCAGTTTCAAGCCATGGCGGGATACCTTTCTGTTCCACACTCCCTTACTTTCATAGAAGCCAATGACACCTCCGTAAGTCACCCACATGATGCACCATTACACATTGAAGCCTTCATACACAAACATCGAATAAAAAGAGTCCTGATAGATGGAGGAGCAGGTCTAAACATTTGCACATTAAGCACTATTACACAATTGGGATATTCTAATAAAGCTGTGAATTCTACAAATCAAATCACCATTAAGGCATATGATGATGAAGAGCGTTCATCCAAGGGCACAGTCACCTTACCTCTCAAAGTTGGGCCAGTTACAAAGGATGTGGTTTGTCAAGTCCTGGATTTAAATCTCACTTATAACATATTGCTAGGACGTCCTTGGATTCATGAAATGAGGGCAGTCCCATCCACATATCACCAATGCATTAAGTTTCCTCATAATGGAGTGGAAGTAACAGTTAACGGTGATCCTAATCCATTCATATATTGCAATAACCTGAAATCAAAAACTAAGACCGTCATTCCCAGTAATCGTGAGGTTGTTCCTTCGTCGGCATACATTGATCCTGAGTCATTAAAACCTTCGACATCAAAACAAGGTGAGCTTAAAGGCAAGTTTCAGGACAAAGGCATGGGGGAATATACTTTAAATCAAACCATGCACTTACAACAAGTCATGAGTTCCCCAAAAGAATATGGAAGACCACATCCTAACAAGCAAGTATCCATCATGATGCTCAAATGGGACCCTACCACCTTTCAAAGATGGGGTGAACTAGAAGAGGAAGATTTATACAAAATGTTTTTCAGGGATAATGAAGAGGAAACACAAGATCACATCGATCTACCATGTGAGAAATATGGCAAAGGCTTCAAAATTCTACAAAAATTTGGGTATGATGGAAAAAGCCCTTTGGGGTTACAAAAGGAAGGCATCATTGAACCTTTACAACTTGAATTGACTTTCAAGAAGGAACGCTCGAAAGGACTTGGTTTCTTAACTTCCAAGGTCCACACCCAAAGGACAGAAGAAGCTTTATAAATCAAAGCTGCCAAAATGCAACAAGAGGATCGCTATTCCACAGATTCTAACGAATGGGAATGGGGTTCAAACAAGTCTTCCAGTGGCTACAAGCTCAATGAGATATTTAGAGAACTAGATGAACCTAGGAGGATTCTACACAATCCTTGTCTCAAGGTTCTAGGTTGAAATCACATAGGATGAGAACACCTGTCTCAGAATGTGCTACTAGTAATGATAATTTAGATTCGCTCATGATCGAGACTGATGAGGAGAGTGCCATCGATGACCTCGATAATTACCTTGACATACCCAAATATAACTCCATCTTCACTCTTAGCTCCCCTAACTTTCAAACTTGGCCCTTGATTAAACCATTCAATCTTAACCCTTCATTTCCCCATTTCTTCTATAAATAGAACCCTTCTCCTCAAGCAAAAAGAGAAGCATTTTAGAGTATTGTTGTTATACTGGCATTAACATAGAGCTTTTTCATAGCATCACTATCTACTCTAGCATAGTATTTAGCTTTTCATTTCATATTTGAAGCTTAGTATTAAATCTCAATCCTCCATAAGCATCCATAGTGCAAAAAGCTGCTGAGAGCTACACTCATTTGGGACTTGGAGAGGAGAGGAACAAGGGAGGAGCAACTATGAGCATCTTGATTAGCTATTTCATTTTATGTTTATATGCTTTCTATTTCATGCTTAATATCTCTCTTGATATGCCTGTTTAGGATAATCTTTTGTTGCTAACACTAACGTTTGTTTCTTGTGCTCTTGTGTGTGTTGCCATCAAACAGATTTTCGAATCCTTTTTGCAGAGCATCATTTGGTGAACCCGGCGTGAATCCAAAAACCAAAAAGATCAACTTTTTTTTTTTAACCAATAACATGTTTGAATGTTGAAAATGTCACACAGGTTTCACTTTTGACACTGTTTTGGTGCGTTTGACATTATTTTGGCGCTATTCACCCTGTTTCAATGCTTTTTCCTTCTCTGTCTTTCCCTTTCTTTTAGTGCGTTTGTGTTAAATAGTGCCTCTGTTCAAACGCAGACTAGCGCTATTGTAACAAAACGTTGTACAAATCACCTTGTAACCAAAAAAAAAAAAAACCAAAAAAAAATTAGGCTTGTAGAAGCCCACCAAATAGGCGGATTTTACTAACTATTTTTCTCTTTTGTGTAGATTTAAATTAGATTAAAAAGTAGATTTATATTTTTTTACTAACTTGTTTTTTGAAGTTGGTTTTAAAAATGAATTCACTTTTTATTTTGGTTTAAAATTAACTTCACATTTCAACTTTGGTGCAAATAAAATTCACAATCAACTTGTCTCATTTTCAAAGCAATTTTACTTCATGCAAACGTGTTTTTCATTAAGTTGACCAGGATTTTCAAATTCTAGTTTACTCAAACAATTGCCTTTGAAAATTAAAAAGAACACCATGATTGTTGGAGCAACATCTCCAAATAGTTAGATCACATTGCAATGATAGATTAAAAAGAACAAGTGTTTTTCGTGCTTGGCACACTTGTGCAAAGAGTTGGTCGAGTGGTCCTACCTCTAACACACACTATCCTCTCCCTTGGCTCTCGTGGTCCTAGGTGCAAGAGAAAAGTGTTAGTAACACTCAAATTTTATCTTTTTAAGAGAGGCCTGCCAAGGGATCGATACTCTTGGGAACGACCTCGAGCGGTAAATCCTTCGAGCCGCTATAGAAATCAGGTGAGAGCGAAAGCTGTAGCCTTGGGTATAGCTGTTCCTACAGTGTAACTGGCCGAAAGGACAAATGGGCCCCACCACCAGTTACAAGGCTCTTAAGTGAGTCACTGCAGAATGAACTTATGTCCAAAAACATCGAACATGACTAAACACCTTTAAGTAGTAGCCCACCTGTTCTATTGATTGAGGATATTTGAGATATAATTTAGTGCAAGAGCATAGATGGTTTTGCTCCCAAGATACTCACCATACATATTTCCTTGAGTAGAAACATAGCTTTTTGAAAAGTCACTTGTGGCTTGATAAAAGTGGTGACTCCCCCATCATAGGGATCATCTATTTGTTATGCTCGTGCAAGACTTAGTATATCACATCCTTACCTGCCACGGCGGGATTCATAAGGTATGTAGTACCAAAGTCGAAGAAATATCAAGATGTGGGCTAAATTTATCACAACTGGCCATTTGACCATAGGGATAAAGAGTGTTTGAAGTGTGTTCATTTTACAGACCTAGAGCAAATTGAGCCGACTTCAGGCTTTGGAAATACACCTTAAAATACATCTAAAGGAAGGGTCAAAAACAAGTCCAAGAATTGGGTTGATCTAGACCCATACTCATTTGTGCCTTTGAGGCTACAATTTTGTGTTTGTGTGCTTGCTTTGTTTTCTTGTCAAAGAAAAATCAGAAAATCAATCCCAAAAACAAAGTATTCATCCAACATCTGTCAACACAACCAAAAATACCAAAAACAAAGTGCAAACAAACAAAGAATCAAAAATTTATGACCATTCTTCACATCTTGCGAAAGAAGAAGTGTCATCAGAGTATCACCTTGAAAAGGAGACCACTAAGCTCAAAGGCTTTAATCAAAAGGAGGAAATTCTTCTATATCAATCGACAAATCTTTGTCTCCCATAGAGTCTTTCTACATCGCATGCGTCTATACCTTCAAGGTAAAACAAACGAGTTTGATTCAGAATCATTGAACCGCAGAGCTTTTATGCAATATAGAGCTCTGAGTTATCACAAAAATCAAGGAGGAAAGATTAATCCCAATTTCTTCCCAAACATCTGTATCACCTACAACACAGCTCGAGAAATGCCACCAACGCCTGAAAGGGAAGAAGAAGAGTTTGTCCCATTTGTGACACAAAGTTTTTATTGAAAGTTGAAAACATTTTCATCCATCATCCCACTCATACATCATTTTTCCATCATCAATTCATCCCAAAACTCTCAAAACATTAAGAGGTTCTTGTCCCAAGATTCCTTTTTTAGATATTGCTTGAAATCAAACACATCACATCACTTTTAGATTGTTTCTACATCTAGGATAAGCTCATCCTAAGAGACACATCTACGCAGGTTAAAACTAGTTCATGAGTGAATCCTCTCATTACTAGGTAGTCAAAATCTGTAACACATCTCAGATTTCTCTACACCTTATCACATCCAAACTTATCAAACAAACAAGCAATTCAAAGAAAGAATTCTGGTTACATTTACCTTTAGAGTGCTAGAGATCTACAATCCACTAATCATCCATCTTTCATCACCAACTCATCATCATCTTCAATCAACTTCAAAACAAACTTGCAAACAAAATGGCTCAAACCCGATCGCGATCAAGGCAACGAGAAATAGAAATTGAGGAAGAAGAGGACAATCTCAATAAATTTCAAGAAGCACTTGGAGGAAATGTAAATGATGAAAACCCAAGTACTCCTACTCCGTCAACAATCGAAAGGGTTCAGCATAACCCTCATTTTAACAGATTATTTGATGAAATACTAAGGAGCAATGCGGATGCTCACTTTTTAAGACTCGCTCAAGAAGGAGCCAAACTCCCCTCTGACTTTGATCTTGCCCAATTAAGACAAGCATCAGAAAGACAAAGTCACCATGAGGAGGAAAGGCGTAGAGATCCCATCAGATATAACATCCCTCGAGGTAACCCACCACCTCCTCCTCCAAATGAAATGGAGATGTTGCGGCAACAAGTCGAGAATCTCGCCCAACAACTTCATAGTGGTGTTAAGACCAATCACTTCTCACTTAACGACATCTGTCCCTATCCGTTTGATAGGAATCTTTATATGCCACCCTTTCCACGCGGGTTCGAAACACCAAAATTCGAAAAATATAGAGGAAAGGGAGATCCCCGCGATCATGTCCGAGAATTTCATTCTGCTTGTCTTGAAGTAGCTTATGAGGACACATACCTAATGCGCCTTTTTCCCCAAAGCTTGGGAGGAACAACCACATCATGGTTTTCCCGACTTCCAGGTGGCATTAGAACATTTGAGGAACTCATCCAGAAGTTCCTATCTCATTACTCTTATAATATTGAACGCGACATCACCATGGCTGATCTATGCAACACCAAACAAAAACCAGGTGAATTATTCGCAGTATTCCTGCAACGATGGCGCCAAATGTCTAGCAGACGTTCTCTTCAGTTACCTGAACGAGAACTAGTGGAAATTTTCATTTCCAACTTAAACGAAGAAATGGAATTTCACCTGGATGTCAAAGACACAGACTCTTTTAACGATATGATCACCAAGGGTATAAAATGTGAAAGGGCACTCATCAAAAAAGGACTCATCAAAATCTTTAATGAACCAAAAGATGCTCCTCGCCCGCGCTTCAATAGCGATAAACCGAACTTCTGGAACAAGAATAAGAATATCGTCAACGATGGAGTTGTGGATGCTCGAACTGTCCAAAATGCACAACCTGTGGTTCGATTTGCAGGACAAAATCCTCCACCTCAAAATAACACAAATGTTCCTCTTAATCAAGGTCGCATCACATCTCATGATGAACCAAGACCTCGTCCACAAAAACAAAAACGCACATACACTCCCTTAGGGGAACCCATTGAAACAGTGTTGCGACAACTCCTCTCTCAAAATTTGGTCACTCTACCTAAGCTATCAAACTATGAGCCTCAAGTCAAACCAGCATGGTGGAAAGATATTGAACACTGTGAGTTCCATCAAGGAAGAGGACACAAGACAAGTAATTGTCACCGATTGAAAGATCTCATTCAAGATCTTATTGATCGAGGAGAAATTGAGATTGAAGGACATGACCCAAAAACAACCAATAATGATCATCAGATGTTCAAGAATCCACTTCCATCACAAGATCAAAGGGGTCCTTCCACTTCTAGGCGAGGCACTGATACCACTGATTATACGCAGGCTGCGTATAATTACACTGTCAATCACCTGTATGATGCCAGTGAACAAATTGCAACTATCACCTTCAAAAATCCCACCTCAAATTGCAATGTTGTTACACGTCGTGGCAAAGTTACCATCAAGGCAGCTCCACAAGGCACCACCTCCATCCCAAAGCAGTACAATCTTGTGGAACAATTAGACAAAACGCCTGCGCTTATATCCATTTTAGAGCTATTACGCCTGTCACCATCTCATAAAACTATCTTGGATCAAGCACTCCAAGAGGCGTCAGTCCCTGCAAACTTGAATACAGACCAATTTCAAGCCATGGTTGGAAATCTAAAGTCATCACCTTGTCTCACTTTTTCTGAAAGCGACAACTCTTCTTTCCAACAACCTCATAACGCCTCACTCCACATTGAAGGCTTTGTCAACCAACACAGGATCAAGCGAGTCTTGATCGATAATGGAGCAGGCCTAAACATTTGCACACTTCAGTTGGTCACAGCATTGGGATATGCAATAGAATCAGTGGATCCTCGTAAGAAGATCACCATCAAAGCCTATGATGATGCAGAGCGTTCATCCAAAGGAGCTGTGGTACTACCAATCCGAGTGGGCCCTGTGGTAAAGCATATCATTTGTCAGGTTCTGGACCTTCCTCTGCCATATAATCTATTATTAGGGAGACCTTGGATACATGCCATGCAAGCTGTTCCATCTACCTACCATCAATGTATCAAGTTCCCACATAACGGGGTCGAGATCACAATCCTGGGCGATGCAAATCCCTTTGCATTTTGCCATAATATCAGCCATCAACCAGAGATTACCGTTCCTAATAATAGAGAAGCCATTTCCTCCACATCATATATAAATCCCGCCTCTCTTGCCATTTCAAACACCCCTATGCCCAAGCAAGAAAAGCTAAAGATGAAAGTAGCAGAGGAAGGTCCTAGAGAATATAACTTGAGTCAGCTCTTTTGTGTGGGACAAATGCCCACTTCTCCTAGAACACATGGTAAACCACAGCAGTTGCTCCAGCAACCACTAATCACGCCAGCATGTGCCTTAACGCCTTTCATCCTTGGAAAGAGTCAAGAGGAAGAAACACAAGATGAGGACCTAGCGGACTGGATCTATAAAGATCCCATCACCACTGACAAACCGCAAGTTACACTTCCTACGGAACAATATGGCAAAGGCCTCCTCATTATGCAAAGAATGGGATATGATGGTCAGAGTGCTTTGGGATACTGCAAACAAGGACGACATGAACCTCTGCTACCAGAATTCAAGCCCAAAGGTAATACAGGCCTAGGCTTTGAAAAAGAGATCCTTCCTAAACTCAAATTCAAAGGAAATCCCAGCAAACCATTTTGCCCACGTACTGCAAAGAGGACACCTTTCATAATCAAAGCACCATCAAACACTATCCCCACTGCCCCATCGAGGCTCACAAACCCACCACAACCATCTACAATGCCAATCATCCCACCAAATGAACCAGTAATCCCATCAATAACACCAATAGCAGCAGCAACTGTATCAGAACCCGCTGCAACATCTATGGCGCCAGTAATTCCAGCAGAAGCCACTGAGTCACCATTACCAATACTTCCAGTAACAAATCCTTTAAACCCCATCACAGTTCCTGCAACACCGATCACTACAAGGATACATAAACCAATCACACCTGCCGTGTTTAACTCCAAAGACATCCCAGTATGGTATAGCAATCGGATGCTGGAGAGTGATTCAAAGACCGACTCACATGAGTGGGAATTCGATTCAGTGCAACTTAACACTTCAGATGAGGAAGACACATCACCACCTCCACCCCGCAAAGACATCCCTGTTTACGGAGAAGCACAGATAAAGACCACTTGGGTACCTGAGCTGGAAACATCTTCCACAGACCCTACGTCTCATCCTACGCCTGATTCTGACAGGGAGAGTACCATCAACGACCTTCACCACACTGTCTTAACCCTCACTGATACATCTCCCACACTTAACTTAATCGATGAAGTAATGCCCATTATCCACCCTGAACTCATCGAATGGAACCAACCAAATCCCCCATGTCTTGACCTCTTCCAAAACGATGAGGCTATCATTGACTTTTTGGAATTAAGGGATAATCTACCAAGCGGGGATCACAAAGCTGGATTCGCCATTGAACTTAATAGCGCAGCATACTTCGGGGCGGATGCCAAACCCTTCAGCTGCAAAAATATAACATTAAAACATGGATCTTCCAGTGAAAACCACACTGTGGCACTGTTTGATCCAACAAAAGTAAAAAGAAAGAGCGTATCCAACGGTGAAAACCTCTCTGAGGCACTTGAGGATGAAGGGTTTGACATTCTCCCTGCTAGTACACAACAGGAACGATCAACGATCCTCATTGAGGAGACCAAAGAATACAATGTGGGGACTCCTGAAAATCCTCATATCATACATCTGGCATCTCTTCTCACTCCAGAGGAACGGCCTCAATTTATAGAGTTCTTCCAACAGCGTCAGATCAACTTTGCATGGTCATATGCAGACATGCCTGGGCTTGATCCTGATTTAGTCATGCATCATCTCACAGTAGCAAAAGGAGCCAAACCTGTCAAGCAGAAGCTTCGTAAGATGCATCCTCAGATTGCCGTGCTAGTCAAAACAGAACTCAAGAAACTCCTGGATGTTGGTTTCATTAGACCAATTGATTATGCAGAATGGATCTCCAATATTGTGCCTGTCGGCAAACCAAAAGGGGGCATCCGCATTTGTACTGACTTCAGAGATCTAAATAAGGCATGTCCTAAGGATGACTTTCCCCTACCAAATATCGACATCATAGTGGATTTGACAGCAGGACATGCCATGCTTTCACTCATGGATGGCTTTTCAGGATACAATCAAATAAAGATCGCACCAGAGGACCAACATAAGACAGCCTTCACATGTCCATGGGGCACATACTGCTGGAATGTAATGCCTTTTGGTCTAAAGAATACAGGAGCGACCTATCAAAGAGCAATGACCACCATCTTCCATGACATGATGCATACTATGATGGAAGATTATGTGGATGATTTACTAGCAAAATCACTTACTAGAGAAGGACATCTTCACATCTTAGATAAAATCTTTGATAGACTGGAACAATACCATGTTCGACTCAACCCAAAGAAATGTGTCTTCGGAGTGACCTCCGGGAAGCTTCTAGGATACATTGTCTCAAGCAAAGGTATTGAGGTCGATCTAGCAAAGGTTAAAGCAATCATGGACATGCCACCTCCAAAGAATATCAGTCAGCTAAGAACACTACAAGGACGGCTTCAATCTATCCGCAGATTCATTGCACAATTGGTTGATAAGTGTCACCCATTCACACACTTGCTACACAAGAACATCCGCTTTCAGTGGGATGCTAGATGCCAACAAGGATTTCAGACGCTTAAAGACTATCTCATGAATCCACCATTGTTGATGCCACCAGATCCAAGTAGACCGTTGTTACTTTATATCTCAGCGACAAGTACATCATTAGGTGTATTACTGGAACAACATAATGCAGAAGGTAAAGAGTGTGCTGTATACTACATCTCTCGTACACTGGTTGGCTATGAACTCAATTACACACCTATTGAGCGAGCTTGCCTAGCAGTAATCCTGGCAGCCACTAAATTGCGACACTACCTGTTAACACACAAGGTGCAACTCATTGCAAAGATTGATCCACTCAAGTATTTACTCAACAAAGCAGCATTGACAGGCCGCTTGGCCAAATGGGTGATGATTCTAAGTGAATTTGACATTGAGTATGTGGACCGTAAAGCTATCAAAGGTCAAGTTATTGCAGATCAATTGGCCGATGCACCACTCATAGGCGATCATCCTCTCATTTCCAATTTTCCAGATGAAGAGATATTCATGATCACAGAAGCACAACCATGGAAACTATATTTTGATGGTTCATACACTAGGCATGGCTCGGGGGCAGGCATTCTGTTTATCACACCTCAAGGTGATAGCATCCCGAAGTCTTACAGGCTCACATTTCCATGCACAAACAACATAGCAGAGTATGAGGCTTTGATCACAGGACACAGATTAGCCATACAATGGAAATTACAAGAACTACAAGTATATGGCGATTCCCAACTAGTCATTCGACAAGCAACAGATGAATATCAGACCAAAGATGATAAACTCATGCCATATAAGCAAATGGTGGACAATATAAAGACATCATTTACTACTATCACTTTTGAGCAGATACCAAGAGAGCAGAATCGAGCTGCTGACGCTATGGCTACCATCGCATCTCTACTAGATCTTCCACAGAATTCAACACGCTACGAGTTCTTGGTAGAACAACTTTGGATCCCCGCTTATGATATCCCCGAATCTGAAATGATATGTTGCCTTGTTGGTTCTGAATCCCCATGGTACGGTGAGTTCTACACCTATCTCCGCGATCACACCCTTCCTCCCAACCAATCAAATAACCAACGTAAAACCTTCATTCGCCAAACTGCTCGATATACCATTATTGCCGAAACCCTATACCGACGTAGTCTTGATGGTACTCTCCTTCGGTGTCTGGAACAAGATGAGATAACAAAGGTTTTGGAAGAGGTACATGAAGGAATTTGCGGGACTCATTCAAGTGGTCCATCACTAGCCAAGAAGATCATGCGAGCTGGATACTATTGGCCATCTATGGAAAAGGATTCCTACTACTTTGTCAGGAAATGCAAAAAATGTCAAGTTCATGGCGACCTAATACATGCACCAGCTCAAGAACTGCAACCAATCACAACACCATGGCCTTTTTGTCAATGGGGTCTTGATCTTGTGGGTAAAATCCATCCATCTTCATCCAATGGCCATAAATTCATTATTACCGCCACCGAATATTTCACCAAGTGGATCGAAGCTGTTCCACTTACCCAAGTCACCGGCAAGCAGATCGCCTCATTCATCCTCAATTACATTATCTGTCGGTATGGTGTGCCCATGTCAATTGTCACAGATAACGGTCTTCCTTTCAAAAATCAGGATGTTCGTGAGCTTTGTGAGAAATTTCATATCCAACACCGCTTTTCCACTCCCTATTACCCACAAGGCAATGGTCAGGCCGAAGCATCCAATAAAAACATACTGAGGATCCTAAAGAAGACAGTCAATGATGCCGGCCGTGATTGGCATGTTCAATTGAATCCAGCGCTATGGGCATATCGAACTAGCATTCGGACCCCTACAGGTGCAACTCCTTATTCATTGGTCTATGGTGCCGAAGCTATCTTACCTATTGAGGTTGAGATACCATCACTACGAGTTTCCTTGCATAATCTCATCGATGATGAAGCATACAGAGTCTCACGTCTTCAGGACTTAGAGTTACTTGATGAGAAGCGACAAGCTGCATACAATCACCTCAAAGCCTATCAGCAGCGCATGAGTAGAAGCTACAATCACCGAGTTAGATCTCGTACATTTGAGGTAGGTGATCTTGTTCTTCGAGAGAATCCTCGCAACCAACCAAACAGAGAACATCAAGGCAAGTTTGAATCAAATTGGCTCGGCCCATATGTTGTCACTGCTGTATTCGGGTCCGGGGCATATCAGTTGGCTACATCAGACGGAGAACCGCTCGCAGATCCAATCAATAGCATGCACCTCAAACGGTTTTATACCTAAGGTGTACAAGGCATCAGGCTCCCCTGCATATCAGAAAATACCAAAAACATTCAGAAAAATGTCCTAAAGAAAATACCAAAAACATTCAGAAAAATGTCCTAAAGAAAATACAAAAACATTCAAAAAAGTAAAGAAAAATCATGCATCCAAACGGTGAACAACCACTCCAGTGGCACCTTGGGTAAGTACGATGGCGAAAACCTGGCAAATAGGCGCCACTCGTAAAGGCAATGGCTCCAGTATCTTTCAGGCTCGTTGCGATCCCATTCATACATACACACATCCATCCATCTAACCAAGGATTAGAAAATCTGTTTGATGGAAACACACACAAGAGCACAAGAAACAAACGTTAGTGTTAGCAACAAAAGATTATCCTAAACAGGCATATCAAGAGAGATATTAAACATGAAATAGAAAGCATATAAACATAAAATGAAATAGCTAATCAAGATGCTCATAGTTGCTCCTCCCTTGTTCCTCTCCTCTCCAAGTCCCAAATGAGTGTAGCTCTCAGCTTTTAGCACTAGCCATGGATGCCATATGGAGATTCAAGATTGTTGAATATGATAAGCAAATACTATGCAAGAGTAGATAGTGATGCTATGAAAAAGCTCTATGCTAATGCCAGTATAACAACAATACTCTAAATGCTTCTTTTTTTGCTTGAGGAGAAGGGTTCTATTTATAGAAGAAATGGGGAAATGAAGGGTTAAGATTGAATGGTTTAATCAAGGGCCAAGTTTGAAAGTTGGGGATCCATGTGCACAATTGGCACCAATAAAATGGTGACAAGTGTCAACATAGGATTGGGTTGAGAGAAGAGGTTGGAGGCATTAAAGGCCTGAGAAGACCTCATGGTTATCTAGAAGGTAAGGGTCAAGTCTAAATTAAGATTACCCATTGGATTAAGAGTTAATCCAAGGATAAACCTTTGTGCAAATGATTAAGAGATAATCATGGTCAAAGCATTAAAGGCTTGATGAGACCCTTGGGTTGGGTAGAGGTTGAGTCAAAACAAATGTTTTAACCATGTGGGAGGGTTTGAGGTAACCATTAATGGTTATTGGAGACTTTGGGGATTAAGTGGTTGAAGGTTGAAAGCCTTCAATGGTTATCAAAGACTTTGAGCCATTTAGTGGTTGAAGGTTGGAAGCTTTCAAAGGTTATCCAAGACTTTGAGGGTTAATTTGTTGAACACACAAAGCATTAATTGCTTTTCAAAGACTTTGGAGTCTTTGAGAAGTGACTCCAATTTGCTTAGGAATGTGACAATATTTAAGGGATGAATTTAGGCTAATTAGGAAGGGTTTAGAAGAATCTAGAAGGGGTTTAGGCATACAAGTGGATTTTGTAGGAAAATGCAAGTGGGAGAAATTTTGGTATTTTCAATTAAAATAAAATCATTTATTTCAATTAAATGGTGTAATTTGCATTTGGATAAATATTCAAATAAATATTAATTTATTTAAATGAGAAAAATGAAGATAAAGCATTAAAATGCTTGAAGACTTTGAGGGAAACCATTAAAGGCTTGAAGACTTTAAGGAAAACCATTAAAGTCTTTAAGAAGACTATAGAAGGAAGCCATCAAGTTTGAAGACTTTAAAGCCATCAAGTTTGACTACTTTAAGGGAAACCATTAAAGGTTTCAAGTGGGTGAGGATAAATAGGATTTTAAATAAATAATTTATTTAAAATAGTTGTGCAACTTGCTTTTGTAGGAAAATACAAGTGGGTGGAGGATAAAGGTGATTTAAATAAATGATTTATTTATTTAAATGTGAGAGGTGGGATTTTGGGGGTTTTAAATAAATATTAATTTATTTAAATGTGAGAGAAGATTTAATTAAATAAATATGATTTATTTATTTAATTAATGGTCTGAATTTGGTTAAGTGAATTAAATCAAATAAATTGAATAATTTATTTAATTAATAGGAGAATAGGGTTAAGATGAATTAATTAAATATTAATTTAATTAATTATTAATTGATGGTTAAATAATCAAATAAATACTAAGTATTCATTTAATTAAGTGGACAGATTTATGTGACTACATTTGCCCCTCTTTGAGAAGGTGCGGTTTATCGCGTCGTTTCAAAGAAAGAAAAATAGGTGTGAAGAAATGCCCCATAAAATGTAAATTTAATGGGTGGTATGCTCCCGCGAGAGATGGGCCAAATTTTGTTTTGAAAAATCGGGCGATCTCTCGAAAAAGAATGCAAAGTGGAGGGGAGGTAGAATAGAAGAAATTAGAACTAATGATGAAAGAATGGGAGAAAATGGAGTGAATATGAAGAAACAACAAGCCAGTGGGTACCCTGAGGTCATGCAAGATGTGGAAGAATCCATTATGAATCCCCATTTCAATCGATTGGTTGAGGAAATAATGAGGAGGGATAGACAATACTTCTCACAAATGATGGCACAAAGTGGAGCCAAGATACCTCATGATTTTGACATGTCTCAAATAATGGAAAATCAACCTTTGCAACAACCTCACTCCAAAATGGATCAAAGGAGACCTAATAGTGGAGGAAATAGAGGACCACACATGGTACCTGAATCACCATCAGCTTTGCTTCAAAAACCAGAGGTCCCACATACACATGGTCAAGCATATGATACTCACCTTCGTAGACCATTATGGAAGTCTTATGCAGACAGATATGCTCAATCACATACTAATGCTAAGGATCAACCACCAAAGCAATTGGATATTGAAAGGCATGCTCAAAATTTGGACACAAGGAAACCTCATGTCAAATTTGGGGGCAACACATTAGAACATGACATGCCTGTAGAGTATGGTATACATGCACAAAATAGATATGGTGTTCCTCAACATGAATCTATACCAAGTGGTCCATATACACAGCATCATTATAGACCTCCTCTATATGAACATGTGTATGATCAATATCATCCATATATGCAACATGCTCCTCCTCCAATTGGTACCTCAAGCATGGGGTATGGTCCAAGAAGTCGATCTCCACCTAAGAGCAATTTGGAGCAACAAATCAGGGACTTACAAAAGAAAATGGAGGACATAAATACACCAAAGCCAACATACACAATGAGAGACATATGTCCTTATCCATTTGACAAGAGCATTCCAATGCCTCCATTTCCTACACACTTTGTGACACCTAAATTTGATAAGCATAGACGAAAAGGGGATCCTAAGGCACACATAAGACAGTTTTTCATAGCTTGCATTGAGGTAGCAATAGAAGAGACATATTT
The DNA here is from genome assembly GCF_030272615.1 of Cryptomeria japonica. Classification (NCBI taxonomy): domain Eukaryota; kingdom Viridiplantae; phylum Streptophyta; class Pinopsida; order Cupressales; family Cupressaceae; genus Cryptomeria; species Cryptomeria japonica. Next base: position 267,458,663 of record NC_081414.1, read on the forward strand.
GATGAGATTATTCCCACAGAGCTTAGGCGATCAAGCTATGGAATGGTTCTCCCAACTTCCACCTGGAATTAAGTCATGGGGTGACTTAGTAGAGGCATTTATCCAACATTTCTCCTACAACATAGAGACAGACATATCAGTCACTACTTTGTGCAATACCAAGCAAAAAGAGGGAGAGTCTTTTGCATCATTTTTACAAAGATGGAGGAATCTAGCCAGCAGATGCTCTTGTGAAATTCCACAAAAACAAATGGTAGAAATGTTCACATAAAATGTTAACAAAGACATTGGCTATGATCTAAGGAAAGCTTGTTTGTCCACCTTCAAGGACGTTATTGAAAAAGGCTTAGCGACAGAAAAGGTCCTAATTGAACAAGGAGTTATTAAGATATTCAAGGAAAACAAGGATGACTTTAAAGGAAAAGACAAGCCAAGATTTTGGAATAAAAATAAGAACACAGTCAATGATGGTGTTGTTGATGCCAACACAGTGCGACCCAAGTTCATTTTTTCTGGATCAAGTTCTACAAACAATCAAGTGAATACTCAAACAACTTCCAGATCATGAAGGAAGTATACTCCATTGGGAGAACCACTTGAGTCAGTCTTCAAGAAGTTAGTGGCAAACAAGGTAATCACAGTTGTAGATTTTCCTCCATATGAACCAAAGGTTAAACCAAATTGGTGGAATGATGATGAATATTGTGAATTTCATAAGAGCAAGGGTCATAAGATAGGAAATTTTCATCGATTGAAGAACATCATACAAGATCTCATTGATAGAGGTGACATTGAGATTGAGGGACATTCGTCTAATCAAGAACATGAGATGTTTAAGGAACCATTCCCAAAACATGACAAATGAAAAGCTAAAGCCACAGAAGATCAAACCAGCTATACCAAAGCATCCTATAACTATGATTCAACTATCAATCACATCTCGATGGACAATTACGTCTCTACTATTATCATCAAGGACAAAGCGTTTGAGAATTCTACCCAGAGACCCAAGATTGTCCTAAAAGGTGTTGTATCTTCTTTTGAACCTACCTCTGAATGTCATGTTACAACCCGCCGAGGTAAAATCACTTTGCAAGGTGCTCCAACTAAAAACACCGCTTCTTCATTAACCAAACCTGAGTATGACCTTGTAGAACAGTTAGGGAAGACACCCGCGCTCATTTCAATCCCTGAGCTATTATGCATATCTCCCGCACATAAAGCCATTCTTGACAAAATCTTGAGAGATACTGTTGTTCCTACTGATCTGAATGTGGACCAGTTTCAAGCCATGGCGGGATACCTTTCTGTTCCACACTCCCTTACTTTCATAGAAGCCAATGACACCTCCGTAAGTCACCCACATGATGCACCATTACACATTGAAGCCTTCATACACAAACATCGAATAAAAAGAGTCCTGATAGATGGAGGAGCAGGTCTAAACATTTGCACATTAAGCACTATTACACAATTGGGATATTCTAATAAAGCTGTGAATTCTACAAATCAAATCACCATTAAGGCATATGATGATGAAGAGCGTTCATCCAAGGGCACAGTCACCTTACCTCTCAAAGTTGGGCCAGTTACAAAGGATGTGGTTTGTCAAGTCCTGGATTTAAATCTCACTTATAACATATTGCTAGGACGTCCTTGGATTCATGAAATGAGGGCAGTCCCATCCACATATCACCAATGCATTAAGTTTCCTCATAATGGAGTGGAAGTAACAGTTAACGGTGATCCTAATCCATTCATATATTGCAATAACCTGAAATCAAAAACTAAGACCGTCATTCCCAGTAATCGTGAGGTTGTTCCTTCGTCGGCATACATTGATCCTGAGTCATTAAAACCTTCGACATCAAAACAAGGTGAGCTTAAAGGCAAGTTTCAGGACAAAGGCATGGGGGAATATACTTTAAATCAAACCATGCACTTACAACAAGTCATGAGTTCCCCAAAAGAATATGGAAGACCACATCCTAACAAGCAAGTATCCATCATGATGCTCAAATGGGACCCTACCACCTTTCAAAGATGGGGTGAACTAGAAGAGGAAGATTTATACAAAATGTTTTTCAGGGATAATGAAGAGGAAACACAAGATCACATCGATCTACCATGTGAGAAATATGGCAAAGGCTTCAAAATTCTACAAAAATTTGGGTATGATGGAAAAAGCCCTTTGGGGTTACAAAAGGAAGGCATCATTGAACCTTTACAACTTGAATTGACTTTCAAGAAGGAACGCTCGAAAGGACTTGGTTTCTTAACTTCCAAGGTCCACACCCAAAGGACAGAAGAAGCTTTATAAATCAAAGCTGCCAAAATGCAACAAGAGGATCGCTATTCCACAGATTCTAACGAATGGGAATGGGGTTCAAACAAGTCTTCCAGTGGCTACAAGCTCAATGAGATATTTAGAGAACTAGATGAACCTAGGAGGATTCTACACAATCCTTGTCTCAAGGTTCTAGGTTGAAATCACATAGGATGAGAACACCTGTCTCAGAATGTGCTACTAGTAATGATAATTTAGATTCGCTCATGATCGAGACTGATGAGGAGAGTGCCATCGATGACCTCGATAATTACCTTGACATACCCAAATATAACTCCATCTTCACTCTTAGCTCCCCTAACTTCGAAGACATTAATGGCCTTCCCCTTGTCCACCACCAACTCATTGACTAGGATCATGAAGGACCTGCACAGTTTGATACATTCCAAAATGATGAAGCTTTTATTGACTATCTTGGCATACGGGATGATCTTCCCCCTGGAGACCATAAAGCGGGATACACTATAGAACTCAATAGCGTGGCATATTTTAGTGAGGGTGTTAGACCTTCCAGTCGCAAAAATGTGAAAATAAGAACAAATCAAGGGTCTTATGGCGAAAACCACACTGTGGCGCTGTCTGACCCCAAAAAAGTAAAAAGAAAGGACATATCTGAGGGCGAAAACCTCTCTAAGGCACTCGAAGATGGAAGGCTCGACATTCTCCTAGCATCATATGAGGAAAAGTCATCCATGTTGGTAGAGGAGACTATCAAAACAAACATTGGTACAGAAGAGGTTCCACACAACATATTCCTAGCTCAATCATTCACAGAGTCCGAAAGGTCAAAATTCATAAGTTTCTTCAAAGAATGACAAATCAACTTTGCCTGGTCATACACTGATATGCCTGGATTAGATCCAGATTTGGTAATGCATCATTTGACAGTCAAACCGGGGGCAAAACCAGTGAAATAGAAATTAAGAAAAATGCATCCACAAGTGGCATTACTAGTCAAAGCAGAACTTGAGAAGTTATTGGATGTTGGATTCATACGCCCAATCGATTATCCTGAATGGATCTCCAACTTGGTACCTGTTAGTAAACCAGATCGCAACATCAGAATTTGCACAGATTTCAGAGACATCAACAAAGTTTGTCCGAAGGATGACTTCCCATTACCAAATATTGACTTGATTGTTGATCTCACAATAGGTCATGAAATGTTATCATTGATGGATGGATTCTCTGGTTATAATCAAATAAGGATCACGCCCGAGGATCAACACAAAACATCATTTACTTGTCCGTGGGGAACTTTCTACTGGAATGTCATGCCTTTCGGGCTAAAGAATGCAGGTGCAACATATCAAAGAGCCACGACTACTATCTTTCATGATCTTATGCACGTAACCATGGAAGATTATGTTGATGACCTCTTGGGCAAATCCATAGACAGAAATACACATTTGGACATACTTTTAGTCATCTTTGATCTATTGGAAAAATACAAAGTAAGATTAAACCCCAAGAAATGTGTCTTTGGAGTAACCTCCGGGAAGCTCCTAGGATTCATTGTATCCAAAAGGGGATATGAAGCTGATCCAGCAAAAGTCAAGGCCATCTTGGAGATGCAACCACCAAGAAATATCAGTCAACTTCGATCCTTACAAGGCAGACTCTAGTCCATCCGAAGATTCATAGCCCAACTGGCAGATAAGTGCAATCCTTTTCAACACCTGCTACATAAAAACATCAAATTCAACTGGGATGATAACTGTCAACAGCCTTTCCAGACGCTCAAAGATTATCTTCTAAATCCGCCAGTTTTGATGCCACCAATTCCAGATCAGCCTCTATTACTATACATATCAGCTACTCCAACAGCACTGGGGGCACTCTTAGCACAACAAATTGCTGAGGGCAAGGAAAAAGCAGTATACTATATCAGTCGCACATTGGTGGGATACGAGCTAAACTACACACCAATTGAGTGTGCATGTCTCGTCGTGGTCTTTGCTTCACAAAAATTATGACATTACATGCTCACTCATAAGACTAAGTTAGTTGCAAGGATAGACCCATTGAAATACCTTCTCAATAAAGCCACACTTACTGGGCGACTGGCCAAATGGGTAATGATCCTAAGTGAATTCGACATCGAGTATGTGGACAGAAAAGCAATAAAAGGACAAGCCATTGTAGATCAATTAGCAGATGCTCCTATGATAGATGATGTTCCTCTAAGTTTCGAATTTCCAGATGAATCCATTTTGACAATGTCACTTGCAAAGCCATGGCAACTGTACATCGACGGCTCATACACACAGCATGGGGCAGGAGCTGGCATCCTCTTTATAACTCCTCAAGGGGATTCTATACCAAAATCATACCGCTTATCATTTCCTTGCACGAACAATATAGCAGAATATGAGGCATTAACAACAGGATTATGAATTGCAGTTCAATGGAAAATCCAAGAGCTTCGTGTTTTTGGGGACTCCCAACTTGTCATTCATCAAGCAACTGATGATTACCAAACAAAAGATGAAAAATTAATGCCTTATAAACAAATGGTGGATGACCTGAAACAACACTTCACAAAGATAGACTTTGAGCAGATACCAAGAGAGCAGAATCGTGCCGCAGATGCCATGGCTACAATTTCTTCCTTGATTGATTTACCTCCAAATGAGACCCGCTATGAGTTCTTGGTGGATAACCTTTTGGTCCCTTCATATGAGATCATGCCTACTGAGACGATATGTGTTGTCGGTCCCGAATCCCAGTTATATGGTTCCATTTTCACATACCTTCTTGACAATACCTTACCTCCTAATCTATCAAATAACCAACGTCGCACTTTCATTCGCCAATCCTCTCGATATGTCATTTTAGCTGATATCCTATACCGGCGAGGTCTAGATGGCACTCTTCTTAGATGTTTAGAAAGAGACGAAGCTCAGATTGTGTTACGAGAAGTGCATGAAGGGATATGTGGTCCACATGCTAGTGGTCCTACCTTGGCCAAGAAACTCATCAGGACTGGATATTACTGGCCCAATATAGAGAAAGACTCATATCAGTTTGTCAAGAAATGTAAGCAATGCCAAATTCATGGAGACCTCATACATGCGCCAACACAAGAACTTCAACCACTTGCATCTCCTTGGCCCTTTTGTCAGTGGGGACTTGATCTCATAGGCAAGATTCACCCTCCTTCTTCCAATGGTCATAAATTCATTATCACTGCCACAGAGTATTTTACAAAATGGATTGAAGTCGTGCCTCTCACACAAGTTACTGGAAAACAGATTGCTACATTCATCCTCAACTATATCATCTGCTGGTACGGTATTCCTGTTTCCATTATCATTGATAACAGGCGTCCCTTCAAAAATCAGGATGTTCGTGAACTTTGTGACCGCTTCCATATTTCCCATCATTTCTCCACACCATATTACCCCCAAGGTAATGGCTAAGCTGAGGCATCTAACAAAACAATCCTTAAAATCCTAAAGAAGACAGTCGACGATGTTAGTCGTAATTGGCATATCCAACTTAATCCTGCACTTTGGGCCTACCGCACAAGTGTCCGCATACCTACAAGAGCTACACCCTATTCACTTGTCTATGGCATTGAAGCTATCTTGCCTATTGAGGTTGAGCTACCCTCTTTACGGGTCTCTTTGCAAAACATCATCAGTGATGAAGACTATAGGGTCTCTCGCTTACAAGAGCTGGAACTACTGGATGAACGAAGACAAACTGCTTTTAATCATCTCAAAGCTTACCAACAACAAATGAGTCGTAGCTACAATCACAAGGTCAAGCCTCGCACATTTGAGGTAGGGGATTTAGTTCTCAGTGAAAATCCTAAAAATCAACAAGACAGAGAGAAGAAGGGCAAGTTCGAACCAAACTGGCTTGGTCCCTACATTATTACAGCAGCATATGGATCTGGGGCATATCAGCTCTCAACTACAGAAGGTGAACCTTTGAAGGATCCTATCAATAGCATGCACCTTCGTAGTTTTACACATAGCTCTTCAGAGTATCCTAATTTCAAAAAATACAAAAAAATCAAAAAAATTTAAAAATACAAAAAAAATTATAAAAACAAAAAAACCGTTACTTGGTGAAAACCTGGCAAACAGGCGCCTTGTGACACAAAAACATTGAAAAATTGAAAAAAGTAAAGAGAAATAATTTCGTCCAACGGTGAAAACCACTTCGGTGGCACCCTTGACAAGTACCATGGTGAAAACTGGGTTACCAGTGCCATGTGTAGAGACATTGCTCCTCCCTCCTTCAGGATTCACTTTCATCCTTCACTTTGCACACACTCACAAGCTATTCATCCATAATAAACTTACCCATTCCCATCATGGCTTGTTATTGATCTACCTAAGATTGGTTAGCCATTCATAATAAACCTCTCTTTTCACTCCCTTTCCATCCATAATAAATCAGATCCTATCTGTGGCTAAGGCAAATCCTACGTTTAGTGATGGGTGTGGAACTGAGAACATCACATGTTTTGAGGAGTACAGTTTCTTCCAGCTTCCTTCAATCTATCAGTGCACAATCCACAATAAAGCAACAGTTGCATCACAAATCCACAATAAAGTTTCATCTTCTCCACAATAAAGTATTAGTTTCATGGATTCAGTCAGTTTCAGATGAGACACATCAGCAACAATGGGCTTCAACAAATCAAATCTTTCAACAGACTCAGACAACATATGGTTCAGTGCTATCTATCCTTTCTGTGAAAGTAAACATTGTGACCACAATCAAATAAGACTTATACAAGTGACAAGAGACATTAAACTTGAGGACTACAGTGGATGTTGGTGTCGAGTCTTGGTTTTCTTTTGATTTTATCTTTTGGTGACATGTCTTTTAGCTTTTCCGAGATGTCTCTGACTAGAGATTCTATCTCCAGGATGCCTTTGACTAGAAAGGTGAGGATGGGGTATCGTTACCTATTTGTATTTGCTATCTATGGATTGTCTCTTAGTAATGCTATGACTTGTCCAAGGATATGAGGACACTATGAGTCTAGTGTGAACTGGGACATTCCTTGTTTGTGACTGTCTTATCTCCATGCAAACAGGTACAATGACTTTCGGGGTCAAACATATGCCTTGATTGTCATAATAAAGCTCAATGATGATAACGCACAAGAAGCTCTTTCACTTTCATATCTTCTGTCTTCCATCCCCCTTTCTTGATTGACTTCCATCGTCCTTCTTGAGTCCGCGTAGCCTGCTATCACATGACTGAGTATAATGACACACCAAAAACATTTGCATTTCATGTAGTTGCACCTGCATTACCACATATAAGCATTTCATACATACATATAGATATCACATCCTGCACACAACACCTGTTAGCACAATTTACATTTGCATTATCATATTCATTTGCATTTCATACATTCACATTTGTATCATGCATAACATATAAACACATAAAAGAACAAAAATATTGCATTGCATCATATACATATTTGCATCTATATCATAAACAAACATCACAAAAGAACATCTCATCACATAGGTACGCATGCATATAGCTACTGCAAAAATGAATCATCTCATGTCATATATAATCATAAAGTGTCATGATACAATGATGTCAAAATCATATGGCTACAAAAGCACCCGCAGATGTCTACAATACAAAAATGGTACAATACTGATAAAAGGGAAGCCCTCTATGGCTATGATGAACTCCCTCCCTCGGAGCCGCCTGGCCTCAATGGAACCTGAGCCCCTGAAGGACCCGCCTTAGGATCATCTCTCCTGTCTCCTCTATCTAGTGGTGGTGGAGGACCCGTAACCCCACCACTCGATGCCTATCCCCTCTAGCTCCCTCTCGTAGCTGTCACTGTACGCGACGGTCTATGGAAGCTCTTTGCTTGCTGATCTGCTGGCACTGCACCATAGTAGAGATCTCTCCAGTAGGAAATCTCCTCCCCTACTCGTAGGACATAAGAATATCCTACCCCTATGTCCTCCGTTGCCTGTCTCCCGGCCCTCAGTGTTGTCTCAGCCTCTATATAGCGCTGGATAGCCTGATCTCTCTCCCGCTCAGTATCTCTGAGCCTCCCCCTGAGCTGATCCCTCTCCCTCTCCAGCTCCTGGATCTCATCTGCCTAGCCCTAGCAGATCTCCCTCAGCTCTAGCAGCTCATCCTCCACTGGGTCAACCCCCTCCGCCTCTGCCTGTGGCTCCCCCTGTACGAGTGCCTGCCCCTGTGCCTATACCTGTACTGGTACCTGTCTCTATCCCTGTCCTTGTATCTGTACCTGTCTGGGACCCTGTGCTGTTGGCACCTATAGTGGCAATCCACCGCGACCCCTCACTACCCGAGCCTGCCTCTCCTTGCCACCCTCCCTCCGAGGTGCAACCCTCCTCTCTCCAACTGCTCCCCTCCTCCTCTGTCGGCCTCTGTCCCCATCACCTCCACCATCATCATCATCACCACCCCCATCTCCATCCAATGCCTCTCCCCGATCTGTCAAGCATGGGAAGGGATGCTCTGCCCAGTAAGCTATGTACTCGGCATCCATGCTGGCTCTCCTGCCTCTGCTAGCCTCTGGAATCGACGAACACGGTCGAATCTGTGAACCAAAGCCATCGCTGCTGACTGCTGCTACTCTATTTCGCTCTGCACTCTGATCTCTTGGATGTGTAGATGACAATGAGGATGTATTTCCCTCATGGTCTATCTTATAGACTACCCTAGCCCTCGTTTCCCAAGTCAGTCTTCATTATCCCGTGACTCTGTCACTTTATCTGGTCAGTCCATTCTAGCCTCTCTTTCTTATCGAAAGATTGTCTGCAATCTTTTCAGACATTTTCATCCAATCTCTTGAGAGGGCATATCATTCCCATCTTGGGGCAACTCTGTATTAGTTCATCTTATCTTCTTTGAAATAACGCGACAAGTCGCATTGTCTCAAAGAGGGGCAAAATGTAGATACCCAAAATTGTCTAGTCTAATTAAATAAATATTTTATTTATTTAATTATCTAAGCTTAATTCTTCTATTAATTAAATAAATCTTTATTTATTTAATTAATTCATTTATCCTCTTCTAGCCTTATTTCTCATTTAAATAAATACATTTATTTATTTAAATTATCCTTTTCCTAAATTAAATAAATATCTTATTTATTTAATTATCCCACTTGCTCTATTAATTAAATAAATCTTTATTTATTTAATTAATTCATTAACCTTTTCTACCCATGACACATGTCATTCATCTCTTAATTCATACACTACCTACCCCTTTCATTATTTTATTATTTCTTTTACCTACCCTCTAATCATAGCTGACCTCCTTTTACACTTCTCAATCTTATCCCTCCATTTCATATAGTGTCTTCTATATAAGGAGATGCTTCCTTCATTATCAAACCCTAATCAATCATTCTAATGATGCATCCTAACTACTTGATCAATTGACTACACTACGATCTTACTTGCAACCACATTCCGTTCTTTGTTGAGCTCTTGTGCATATAAAATCTGAGAGCAAATATATCAAGCAAGATCAATGGAGATAGGAAGAATGGAGATCAAAACCCGATTGGACATGTGATAGTATAGTCTTTGTGATTTCATTTGATTTGCATTGTCTTAGGTAATCTTCATATGTTATGGTGGATCTTTGTTGTTGTTAGGCTAGGGTTTTGTGGTTGAATTCATTTAGCCTTTCAATATTGTTATTATTGTATCCATTTTCACCATATACAGTTGTAGTTGGATGAATTTGTTCCTTCTTTGAAGAATTTCAATGTTCCTTTCTTGACACATGCCTCCTCTACTTGGATGTCATTTTTAGTTAATTTAGCAAAAGATGATATGCATTGAAGTTTGAGTATATAACTCATCTCACTATTCAAGTTGTCGATGAAAATTTCCATCTTTTCTTTTTCAAGCACATTTCAAGGATATCTCAAAACCATACGTCGCCAACATTGAAGGAATACCATGAATGTTTCATTGTTTTTCTGCTTGGTGTTATAGACATCTAGCATAGTGATAGCATGTTGAATGTTGTAGGAATATTGAGTTATGAATTTGTTGACTAGTTTATTGAATGATCTAATAGGAGGTGTGATTTTGGATATCCATTCCATTGTTTGTCCTCCCAAGCTTCTTGGGAATAACCTCATCAAATAGGTGTCATCATGGGCAAATTCAAAACCCATGGTACAAAATTCCTGAACATGATCACGCGGATCACTTTTCCCATCATATTTGTCAAATTTGGGAATATCTGAGTTTGGGGGAAAAGGCACCATGTTTAATCGTCTGTCAAAATGATAAGGACAATTTTCAGTTAAGGAGTACCATACTATTGTCCCTTGTTATTGTCTTGCATTTGTCTTTATAAAATTTGCATTTTTTGAGTGAGAGCAATCAAAGGTGCATTATTTTGTCGAGGAAAGATTTCTTCCCTTGTATTATTTCTAAGCTGAAATGGTGTGTGGAATGGTATGTTTTGCTCAGGGATGTTTTTCTCAAGGATATTTTTCTCGGGGATATTTTTCTCGGGTATGTTTTGTTCAGGGTCACATGCTTCTTCTTCTCTTTGTCATTCTTGATAGTCATAATGTTGAGATCATGTTCTCAATATATAAATGTCAAAGTCTTTAGGGAGTTTAACTCCTTTTCTTGTGAGCATGAGTAAATATTTTTCCTTGTCGTTTTCCATGAGTCTTTCCACAAGTTTTTTAAATGAAGCACTTTCTTGACACTCTTGGAGGAGTTCCTTAGAAATTTCGGTGTCCTCTAGATTTGGACACTTGAAAGGATTTGATAATCTTCGATTCATGTTGGACTTTGGTTGCATTTCACTTTGTTTGTTTCGTTAAGAGCGAGTAACAACAAGCATCTAGTAAAAGCTTTCTATGACAAAAGGAACAAACTCCCCTTCGATACTTTGTTTAGGGGTTTGTGGTTCAAATCGGGGTATATTGTAAGTGATGCACTCTTTTGGAAAGAAGGCCGGATTAATCTTTCCTCCTTGACTCAGGTGTTGACTGAATGCTGATTTTTGACAGAATTCTCTACTCCTCAATGGTTCCTTGTCAAATTCGTTGGTTTTGTCTTGAAGATATAAGTGGATATGACGAAGGAATGTTCAATGAGATTTGAAGAGTTGGTGATTGATGTATAAAAAATTATTCCATTTGGCAAGTTTTAGAGAACTGGGTTGTTGTTTCCTCAACTTAGTGTTATGATAAACACTTTTTCTTCTCAGAATATTAGGATTAGTCATGCACAAGTGATCAATGGTTTCCTTTGATTTGTTTTGGATTTAGTTTAGCTTGTTTTGAAAACTCTAGTTTTACTTTATCAAATAAAGGTTTAGATTCCCCCTCATGACAAAACATGTCAAATGATATGGAATACGAGCTTTCCCGATATGGAAACTTGATTTGACAACTTGAAGCTTTAAAACAAGTGTGTTTTTGGATATAAATCCTTTTGATTTGAAGGACTTATTTGATACTTGTGATGAGGTTTCCTGATTTTGATAGGAGAGATGTGTGTTATCTTGCAACTAGTTTTCAGATTCTGGCAACTTTGTTTTATGAGAACTCACTTTTGAGACAAGTTTTTGATAACTTGTTTTGATTTTTTGTTTGATGAAGTTCATCTCGAGGAAGGAAAGCTCCCTAAATTGTTTTCAAATTTTTCAAAAATGGCCTCTGTTTTGCCCCCTGTTTCCTTGGTTTTTCCTACGCGCTAAGATAGAGATGCAATGTGCTACAGAAAGTCCTTAATACGCTAGAGAAAAGACCCCACACACTACGCTGCCCCCTGTGATGCGCTAACTGGTTTGTTTTGATTTTGTCTTGGCTCAAAAGGTTATGCACTAATATGGGCCACCAATGCGCCAACTGTTGATCTCTACATGCTAAAGTTTTGTCTCCATGCGCCAGACTGTTTTCAAAAGGTGCTACTTTAAACTGCTAGATTTGGATTTCTATGAAGTGCTAACGTTAAGACTTAATGCGCTAAAGTGAAGGTCGAATGTGCTAAAAGATGGTTTTGACACGCTAAGAGGTTTCTCTTACGCACTAGACTGCCCTGATAGTTTGACTTGGTTATTTTTCTACAATTTTTGGAACTTTATTTTTAGTTTTCAGTGACGATGGATGATTTTCTGAAGTAATAGATGAAAACACAACACAAAAGAACAACCATTTTGCCTAATCTAAACAATGAGTGTATGTTCTGTGAGGATGTGTTCAAATCCTCAATGTTTTAATAGGTTTAGATACAACATGCAATTCAATTAGACTCTTTATTCAAGGGTCATAAGCAATATCATAGCCCACTAGTCTCGATACTTCGTCTGCTCAAACAGTCGTGTCACCCCCTAGGGGGTGCCCATTTTTTTGCCTTTTGCTAGAAATTAACCCAAATTAAATTGCTTCATAATTGAGTTGTTATCTTGGGAGATATATGGTGAATGATCTTGGGGGAAGATTCTTCCCCACCCTTGCACTATGATATTACAAATGTCTGGATATTGACTCGGCTCAAAGTTTCTATGCTAAAGTTCATAATCAGGCTTCCCATTCGACTATCAGTGATAAACTCCCTCAGGTTGCTTCCCAACCTTTAGAACAAAGGCTTTACGTATCTCAAGGATACTGGGGGAAGGCTAATCGCTACACGCAATTGTTGAAAAGGACTTTCATCACTTTCCACTTTTGATTATAGTAGGTTAGAACACTTGGCGTCAAATCCGTTTCCCACTTAAGTCATTCCCTTCACACTGGCCAAAGAATGGATTTAAGAGTTTTTCAACCCCTCGGAAAGGCAGGCCTGCTAAAGGATTTAATACAATATCACTGAAAGCATAAGAGTGGTTTGGCTTTTTGATCACCCAGTTAAGGGGAGAGCATATACCTTCCACTTTTGAGACAAGGCAAACAAGGTTCTTTTTATCCTTCAAGGCAATGGTTTGCTAAAATATATATGGAGATGTTGCTCCACAAAAACATGGTGTTTATTTTATCCTTTTAAGGCAATGATTTTCTGATCTAAGAAAAGAACCTGGTCAACAAAGCAAATTCGATATTTGGTCAACGAAAGAAATTGATCAAAAAGGGGAAGATCTTCCCTCTTTAATTGTAAATGAGTTTGGACATGTGTAATTATTTTAATTTTCAAAAAATCCAAGTGGATCCTTTTATGCACCAAAGGATGGTGAAGTTCTTTTTAACTCTCTTTGTTTGCAAAAATGGAAAGATCGCCTTGTTCTTTTTAAAGCCCAAAGTGAAAATTTGTCTCCCTAGAAAAAGCAAGAAGGATTGTTTTTGTGGTTCTTTTTATTTTCCCAAATAAGGTGAGTTCAATTTTATCCAACAAGAATTAAAAAGACCCTAAATTTTAACTAACTTAACTAAGTCAGTAAAACTTTAAATGATTTGTAATTCTAAAAATAAAATTAAGCTTCTATCTGCAACAAACTGTCAAAACCCTGCAAAATACCAACCAAAACAGTTGGAAAATTTTTGGTTATTGTGGACTTCTACAAGTCTAAATTCAAGCTCGGCTACAGTTTTAATTTTAGCTTTCTGTCTGTCATGCACTATAGAAAAGACTGTACGCACTAACAGATAACTGGGATGCACTATCAGATAGACTCGATGTGCTGAATTATTTTCTGAATGCGTTGCTCTATTATTTTCCTACACTAAGACCTACAGGAAAATGTTAATAAATTTTATGCGCTACGTAATAGTTTGCACGCTCTAGGGAATGAGTCCCATGCGTCGAACATTGAGACGGATGTGCTGGAATATTAACCAGATGCGCTAAGGGATGTTCTCTACGTGCCAATTCCTATTTCCCACGTACTTGCAAAAGTGATTAGTTTTAAAAACCAATTTGATTAATGGGGTTGAGCCCCACGGTGGGTGCTAGAAATGTGTGTAGGAAAAGCGGGTCAATGAAACTTAAAATGTGAAAAATATGGTCTCAAAGAGCTTATCCACACACCCACAGGACTTCTTGGTGCAAGTTATGGAGTCATGAGGAATGACTCAACTTCCCAAGGTGTGTTCCATGATTCTCTATCTCACAAGGTCCCTCAAGCCAATGCCTTTGCTCTCAGATCACTGAGCAAAGTGACTTAGGGATGACGAATGCAAGAACGAGGGATGCTTTAGATTGATTTTAACATGAAATGCATCCTATTTATACATGATTCTACAAATGAAGTAAATTAGATTATAAGATGACAAGGTTAGTAGCAATACTATCCTAACATGATATACTAGTTAATGATTTAAGCTAATGATAAAGGAAATACTCTAAAATGTTTATTCCATTAATTCCTATTACAAAGAGAAGCTAGATGTATTGATAAAATTGAGCATAAATGAGATACTAAAATCTTAGATGGATCTTTAAAATGGAGGAATGAGAGCTCTATTTATAGTGAAAATAGGGCAATGGAAGGTTAGGATTGAAGGAGTTAATCAAGGGTCAAGATTGAAAGTTATCAATCCATGGTTACAATTATCACCAATGAAATGGTGACAATTGTCAATAGAAGATTGCTTGAGAGGAGAGGTAAGAAGCATTAAATGCTTGAGAAGAACTCATGGTTACCTTAGAAGGTAAGGGTTAAGGTTAGGTTAGGTTTATCCAATGGATAAAGCTTTTACCCAAAGGGTAAACTCTTGTGCAAAGGTTAAAGTAATAACCATGGTCAACGCAATGAACGTTTGATGAGACCACTAGGTTAGATGAGGGTTAAGTTAGGCAAAAAGTCTCTAACCGTGCCACTAAGGGTTAATTAACCATTAATGGTTTGAAGGCTTTGGGGACAAATTTGTAAGAGTCCTTCCAAATTTGTGGGTATTCCACAAGTTAGCTTGGTGAAGGCATAAAGGCTTTAATGCCTTTTGAAGACTTTACTCCAAATTTGAGAAGTGACCTCCTCAAATTTAGAGAAAGGGGATAATGGATGGGTTTAGGTTAATTGATTAGGATTAAATGGATTCTAGAAGAATTTAGGAAGAGGGTTAGGATGCAAGTGGGAGATGTAGGAAAATGCAAGTGGATGAGGAATAATAAGATTAATTAAAATAAATTGCTTTATTTTAATTTGGTTGCAAGTTGGGAAATTAAATAAATTAAATTTATTTAATTGAGGTAAACTATTTAATTAAATATAAATTTAATTAAAAAGTAGGGAGAAGGGATTTAATTAAATAAAATGATTTATTCAATTAAATGATGTAAAGGGCTTAAGTGAATTTAAATAAATAAATTGAATAATTTATTTAATTAAATAGAGGAATGTGGGTGATTTAATTAAATTATATTTAACTAAATAGAGGAATAAGAATAAAATGAACATTAAATATTCATTTAGAAATATGGTCATTTTTATATGTCTACAGTAAGCATAATACTGACAATGTTTACTATGTTGAAGGTTTAAAGCATAATCTTTTGAGTGTTGGTCAATTAGTTGAAAATGAATTTCAGTTACAATTCAAGAATGGAAAATGCAAAATTATGAACAAAACTGGTTTAGAAATTGCAATCGGTAATCAAACTAGAGGTAATATCTTTCATTTGAATAATAATGAAAAGACATGCTTGATTGCACATATTGATGAAAGTTGGCTATGGCATAAGAGACTATCATGTAAATTTTGATTGCATTGTGAAAATCAATACAAGTAAAGCAGTTAGAGATTTACCTAAAATTGTTAAACCTCACAATCCAGTATGTAAGGAATGTCATTTTGGAAAAAAAGTTAGAGCATCTTTTAAAAGTATTCCAGAAAAATCCAATAATGTTCTTGACTTAATTCATATTTATTTATGTGCTCCAACTAGAACTAAAAGCTTACAAGGTGATAGATATTTCATGCTAATCATTGATGGCTATTCTAGAATGTGTTTGGTTACTTTTCTTAGAGAAAAATCAGAAGCACTTGGGAAATTCAAGCTATTCAAGGCAATGGTAGAGAATGAGACCGGCAAGAAAATCAAATGTCTGAGATCAGATCAATAAGGTGAATTCACATCTAAGGAATTTAATACATTCTGTGAAGTAAATGGAATCAGAAGACAGTTATCAGCACCCTGGAAACCACAACAGAATGGAGTTATAGAAAGGAAAAATAGAACTATGTTAGATGCAGCTAGAAGTATGTTATCAGAAGAAAATCTACCACATGTATATTGGAGAGATGAAGTAAGCACAACAATCTACACATTCAACAAAGTTCACATGAAAGGTGAAACTGGTAAGACCCCTCATGAACTATGGTTTGGTATTACTCCTACTCTTAAATATTTCAAAATATTTGGAAGTAAATGCTATATTAGAAGAGATGAGTATATTGGCAAATTTGATCCTAGAAGTGATGAAGGAATATTTCTTGGTTATTGATCTAAGAGAAAAGCATATAGATGTTTTAACAAGAGATTGCTAAAAATTGTTGAGTACAAATGTGAAAATTGATGAACAGTTTAGAGGAACTTCAAGGTATATAGACTCTGAACCGGCAACATAGATACTAACAAATGAACCTACATTGAACACACCAGTACAAAATGAAGATCCAGTTACATCGATATTTTCTGAAAATTCCATTGTAACTGAGGAACAACAGCAAACAAAGACACCTCGGTATGTAAGATTGAACCACTCCAAAGATCAGATAATTGGGAACAAATATCAAGGAGTTATGACAAGAGGAAGACTGACAAATGAAGAGGTATGCATTATTTCTCAAATTGAACCAACATCAATTAATGAGGCATGTGAAGATATACACTGGATTAAAGCTATGGAAGAAGAACTAGAACAAATTGAGAAGAATAACACATGGACATTAGTTCCCCGACCTAAAGACAAAAATGTAATTGGAACAAAATGGGTATTCAGAAACAAACTCAATGAAGATGGTAAGGTAATCAAAAATAAAGTAAGACTAGTGTGTAAGGGATATCCACAGAAAGAAGGAATTGATTACAATGAAACTTTTGCACTGGTAGCTAGAATTGAGGCATTCAGATTATTCTTGGCTTTACAGCACACAAAAACTACAAAGTATATCAAATATATATTAAATGTGCATTTCTGAATGGAGATCTTGAAGAAGAAGTTTACATTGAGAAACCTGATGAATTTTATTTAACAGATAACAAAGATATGGTTTGCAGGTAAAGGAAATCTTTGTATGGGTTGAAGCAAGCTCCAAGAGCTTGGTATGCTATATTGGATAAATACCTTTTGAAGATTGGTTTTTCTAAAGGTAATGTTGATAACAACTTATACTATAAATTGACTAATGATGACATCTTGGTTATAGAAGTTTTTGTTGATGATATAATCTTTGGAGGAGAAGATGGATTATGTAAAGACTTTTCTATTGAAATGTAGCGAGAATTTGAAATGTCTATGATTGGAGAGATAAATTTTTTTTAAGGATTGTAGATTTTACAGACTGATAAAGGTATATTCCCGAGTCAATCTAAGTACTTGAAGGAGTTACTAAAGACATTTGGGATGGAAAACTCTAAACCGGTAAGCACACCTATGACTACAAATGACAAATTATCACTAAGGGATGAATCTCCACTTGTTAATCCGACTAGGTACAAATCTATGATAGGAGGTCTACTGTATTTGACACAAACAAGACCTGATATTATGAATGAAGTATGTATTGTTTCAAGATTTTAGAGCAATCCTAAAGAAAATCATGAATCAGCAGTAAAAAGGATTTTCTGGTACTTACAAGGCACTACAAACCTTGCCCTATTGTATCCTAGAGATGAAAAAATTGAATTATGTGCATACATAGATGCAAATTGGGTAGGATATGTAGATGACAGACAAAGCACCACTGGTGGAGCATTTTTTCTTGGAAGCAGATTAATTTCTTGGTTGAGTAAGAAACAAAGTCGCACATCTTTATCAATAGCTGAATCAAAATATGTTGCACCAGCAACCAACTATACACAAGTATTATGGCTTAAGCAAATGTTGAAGGACATAAAGGTAAAATGCAAGGAACCTATAACTATCTATTATGATAATATAGCAGCAATTGATATATCTAAAAATCCGGTACTACATTCTAAAACTAAACATGTCTCTATCAAATTGAATTTTCTAAAAGAGAATGTTGAAGCAAAAGAAGTCAAACTGATTTATGTGAATACTACAGAATAGATTGCAAATATTTTCACTAAGCCTTTGCCTAAGGAGACTTTTGAATATCTCAGAGATTAGCTTGGGGTCATACCCCCACCGGTAGAAATTTAGATAGTTGATGTTTGTCATCAACCGACAGAACTAATAGAGAAATATTTCACTCCGGCTTTGATGAGGAGAGCTACTTCTCAGGTAGAGTAGTTGGTGTAGACACCCAAAATTGTCCAGTCTAATTAAATAAATATTTATTTATTTAATTATCTAAGCTTAATTCTTCTATTAATTAAATAAATCTTTATTTAATTAATTAATTCATTTATCATCTTCTAGCCTTATTTCTCATTTAGATAAATGTTTATTTATTTAAATTATCCTTTTCCTAAATTAAATAAATATCTTATTTATTTAATTGATCCCACTTCTTCTATTAATTAAATAAATCTTTATTTATTTAATTAATTCATTAACCTTTTCTACCCATGATACATGTCATTCATCTCTTAATTCATACACTACCTACCCCTTTTATTATTTTATTATTTCTTTTACCTATCCTCTAATCATAACCGGCCTCCTTTTACACCTCTCAATCTTATCCCTCCATTTCATATAGTGTCTTCTATATAAGGAGATGCTTCCTTCATTATCAAACCCTAACTACTTGATCAATTGACTACTTGGCATATGCGATCCTACTTGCAACCACATTCTGTTCTTTGTTGAGCTCTTGTGCACATAAAATCTGAGAGCAAATACATCAAACAAGATCAATGGAGATAGGAAGAATGAAGATCCAAACCCTATTGGACATGTGATGGTATAATATTTGTGATTTAGTTTGATTTTCATTGTCTTAGGTAATCTTCATATGTTATGGTGGATCTTTGTTGTTGTTAGGTTAGGGTTTTGTGGTTGAATTCATTTAGACTTTCAATATCATTATTATTGTTATCCATTTTCACCATATACATTTTGGCATACCCCGTGGGACATGGATTTTTGTTAGATCTATGTTTTTTGTAGATTTTTCTAACCCTATATTGCTGTTTTGTAAAACAATCTGGAGAATAACCTTGTGCAGCTAGGGTTTTGGACATAAAATCAAGATCTTGGAGAGATTTGATCTTATCTCACAAACGGCTTGGAAATTTTGCACCAAATTTTGTTTGCAGGTTGAAGAAAGTATCAGGAGCTCTCAATACAAAATTCGGAATTTTTGGAGCAAATTTTCATTTTCTATGAATTTTTTATGATTTTTTATAAAAAATTAATTTTGAGAGCAAATGAGAGAATTTTTCAGATTTTCTTACATTTTTAGAAATCTCTCATAATTATACATAGGATCTATTCTTTTTTATTTTAATTTTGATGCAAAATATTTCCCTAAAAATTGGATCTTTAAAAATTAGGGTTTTTCATTATTTTGATCAGATCTCACAAACAGCTTTGAATTTTGACATCAAATTTTTTTTGCAAGTCAGGAAAAGTATTAGAAGGATTCAGTAAAAATTGCAGATTTTTTGGATCATTTTGTCAATTTATATGATTTTTTTATGAGTTATCATAAAAAATTAATTTTGAGAGCAAATTAGCAAATTTTTTGGATTTTCTTACATTTTTTGGAAATATCTTAGAATTATACATAGGATCTGTTCTTTGTGATTTTAAATTTTATGCAAAATTATTCCTCAAAAATCAGATCTTTGAAAATTAGGGTTTTGCATTATTTTACTCATATCTCACAAACTACATGGATTTGTTGCAGAAATTTTTTAATGAAGGCTTGGAAGACCATCAGGACTCTCTAGTAGAAATTTCAGATTTTTTGGATTGATTTTACATTTTATATGAATTTTTTATGATTTTTCATAAAAATTAATTTTTGGAGTAAATTAGCAATTTTTTTGGATTTTCTTACATTTCTAGAAATCTCTTGAAATTTTACAGGTGTTCTTTTTTTATGATGAATCAGATCTTTAAATTGGTTAACAAAATGCATTGTTGAAGGCCCTTATTTCACAAAGTCTTTTGGATCTAAAATTTACTTAATTTGTGTGCTTGCAAGAAGGGGTGATCATTTGAAACAATCCAAACTATTAATAATTCTTTGTTATAGGTCCTTGGCAAGGGTTTTTGGATTTTTATTGTGTGCCTTATTTTCATAGACTAGCAAACACTTCAATTGGTGCACTAAAATTGAATCATTGTCTTTTGTGTCTTAAGCAATAGGCTCTTTTTGTTTAATCTTTAGAGGGCCTATCTTCCCATGTGGTCATTAGGACTACTAGTGAGAAGAGAACGACCCAAGTGGTAGCAAAAGAAAAGCCATCTTCTTCCAAACCACTATAAATAACTATATTCATGGTGAAAACTATGAATAACGTGTGCTGATTAGTTCATACCGACACTATGTCTCCCCATAAACCCGTTTGATCAAATTTATTTGATCAGTTGTAGGGCGTAACCCCTACCGGCTGGGAGCCTTCTGTATTTACAGAGCTGAAAGTGTCGCATGTATGGCCACAGGAGCGGATGCCCTTACTAGCACCTTTTTTTTTTAGAAGCCCAAATCCTTCTAGTTGTTGGGGCAGGAGGTCGGACCTCTGGTAGCAGCCCACACACATATGGTTCTTAGTAGAGATACAAAGTTCGCCACGGGGAGTTTTCGTGGAGACTGATGCTTGGCTAACCCAAGAAGTGAGTGTCGAGGGTGGAGCCAGTGAGGTCAAGCGTCTAAGTATCCACTCTGAATAGCATAGCCTTGGGCGTAAAACCCCATGTGGGATCAACAACTATTGTCTTGGCTAGCCATAAGAATTGTGCTTGATATATTTTAAACATTCAAGACCAAACAGCAAAACATTGTGTCTTTTGTGTCTTCAAGTGTATGCAAAACATTTTTTACATCAAACAACACACTTTTCTTGGAGTCATTTTGAGTCTAAACACTTGCAAGCATTGAGTCCTCATCAACATTGTGTACTCTTGTCACGAAAAATAGTCAAACATTCAGATTTGGTCACAACCAACAACTTCACAAATTGGAAAAATTTTACAGTCCAGCAAACAAGAGCAATCAGTTTCGGAATTCTTGAGCTTCCTAGGTTGTTTCTCCAGGTTTTCATCTAGCATTCAACTTGTCTTTGGCTCTCACAAAGTCCATCATTGCTTTACATCTTGCATTAAATTTACATTTGTCTAAACTTGAGTCAAAAGGTCACTTGCTTGTCCTCATCATACTTTGTCAACACACTACATACAACAACATTTTGCTAAGTGGTCCCTCATCAAGGTCTATCACCTTTGGGTCTCATTTGGTCTTACTTAGAGTCAAGGTCAACTTACCTCATCAAGAGAAACTATCCTCTCTTTGGAAGTCACACCTCCTCTACTACATACATACTTGGTCTTACACTTTGGACATTGCAAGTACACCTTAGATTCATTTACATTCCATCCAACCCTTGGTCTTCCATACCTTTTCCATTTTCATCTAGTCTCACACATCTCGGTCAATACCTAGTTCATGGTTGAAACCCATTTTCAAAAATCTAGGAGAGAAGCTAAAGAGGCTCAAGAGACCGCAAACATGAGTTCCTATGAGTATGACAATGATATCTTTTTCAATTCTGATCATACTACATTACTTGACATGGATGCTTATAGAAACATTCCAAATGTTGAGAACATGGACACTACAAACAACAATGATACACATAATGATGATATGGACAACTTTTTAGTACATTCAGCAGATGTGGAAGAATCCATTATGGATCCCCATTTCAATCAATTGGTTGAGGAAATAATGAGGAGGGATAGACAATACTTCTTACAAATGATGGCACAAAGTGGAGCCAAGATACCTCATGATTTTGACATGTCTCAAATAATGGAAAATTGGCCTTTGCAACAAACTCACTCCAACATGGATCAAAGAAGGCCTAATAGTGGAGGCAATAGAGGACCACATATGGTACCTGAATCACCATCATCTTTGTTTCAAAAACTAGAGGTCCCATACACACATGATCAAGCATATGATACTCACCTTCGCAGACCATTATGGAAGTCGTATGCAGAGAAATATGCTCAATCACATATCAATGCTAAGGATCAACCACCGAAGCAATTGGATATTCAAACGCATGCTCAAAATTTGGACACAAGGAAACCCCGTGTCAAGTTTGGGGGAAACACATTAGAACATGACATGCCTGTAGAGTATGGTATACATGGACAAAATAGATATTGTGTTCCTCAACATGAATCTATACCAAGTGGTCCATATATGCAGCATCACTATAGACCTCCTCCATATGAACATGTGTATGATCAATATCATCCATATATGCAACATTCTTCTCCTCCAATTGGTGCCTAAAGCATGGGGTATGGTCCAAGAAGTCAATCTCCACCTAAGAGCAATTTGGAGCAACAAATCAGGGACTTACAAAAGAAAATGGAGGACATAAATACACCGAAGCCAACATACACAATGAGAGACATATGTCCTTATCCATTTGACAAGAGCATTCCAATGCCTCTTTTTCTTACACACTTTGTGATGCCTAAATTTGATAAGTATAGAGGAAAAGGGGATCCTAAGGAACACATAAGATAGTTTTTCACAAATTGCAGAGATAGCAGCAGAAGAGACATATTTGATGAGATTATTCCCACAGAGCCTAGGCGATCAAGCTATGGAATGGTTCTCCCAACTTCCACCTGGTATTAAGTCATGGGGTGACTTAATAGAGGCATTTATTCAAGATTTCTCATACAACATAGAGACAGACATATCAGTCACTACTTTGTGCAACACCAAGCAAAAAGATGGAGAGTCTTTTTCATCATTTTTACAAAGATGGAGAAATCTAGCTAGCAGATGCTCTTGTGAAATTCCACAAAAATAAATGGTGGAGATGTTCACCCAGAATGTTAACAAAGACATTGGCTATGATCTAAGGAAATCTTGTTTGTCCACCTTCAAGGATGTTATTGAAAAAGGCTTAGCGATAGAAAAGGTCCTAATTGAACAAGGAGTCATTAATATATTCAAGGAAAACAAATATGACTTTAAAGGAAAAGACAAGCCAAGATTTTGGAATAAAAACAAGAACACAGTCAATGATGGTGTTGTTGATGCCAATACAGTGCAACCCAAATTCATTTTTTCCAGATCAAATCGAGTGAATACTCAAACAACTTCTAAATCACGAAGGAAGTACACTCCATTAGGAGAACCACTTGAGTCAGTTTTCAAAAAGCTAGTGGCAAACAAGGTAATCACTATTCCAGATTTTCCTCCATATGAACCAAAGGTTAAACCAAATTGGTGGAATGATGATGAATATTATGAATTTCATAAGAGCAAGGGTCATAGGACATGAAATTGCCATCGACTGAGGAACATCATACAAGATCTCATTGATAGAGGTGACATTGAGATTGAAGGACATTCATCCAATCAAGAACATGAAATGTTTAAGGAACCATTCCCAAAGCATGACAAGGGAAAAGCTAAAGCCACATATGATCAAACCAACTATACAAGAGCATCCTATAACTATGATTCAACCATCAATCATATCTCGATGGACAATTACGTCTCTACCATTATCATCAAGGACAAAAACCCTGAGAATTCTACCCAGAGACCCAAGATTGTCTTAAAAGGCGTTGGATCTTCTTCCGAACCTACCTCTGAATGTCATGTTACAACCCATCGAGGTAAAATCACTTTGCAAGGTGCTCCAACCAAGAACACCGCTTCCTCATCAACCAAACCTGAGTATGACCTTGTAGAACAATTAGGGAAGACACTTGCACTCATATCCATTCTTGAGCTCCTACTCATATCCCCCGCACATAAATCCATTCTTGACAAAATCTTGAGAGAAACTGTCGTTCCTACTGATTTGAACGTGGACCAGTTTCAAGCCATGGTGGGATACCTTTCCATTCCACACTCCCTTACATTCACAGAAGCCGATGACGCCTCCATAAGTCAGCCATATAATGCACCTTTACACATTGAAGCCTTCATACACAAACATAGAATCAAACGAGTCCTGATAGATGGAGGAGCAGGTCTCAACATTTGTACATTGATAACTATTAAACAATTGGGATATTCCGACAAAGCTATGAATTCTACAAACAAAATTACTATCAAAGCATATGATGATGAAGAGCGTTCATCCAAGGGTACAGTCACCTTACCTCTTAGAGTTGGACCAGTTATAAAGGATGTGGTTTGTCAAGTCCTTGATCTAGATCTCACATTCAACATACTCTTGGGACGTCCTTGGATTCATGAGATGAACGCAGTACTATCTACATATCATCAATGCATTAAGTTTCCACATGATGGAGTTGAAGTGATCGTCAAAGCTGACCCAAATCCATTCATATACTACAACAATTTATGACCTAGATCAGAACTAATACTCCCAATCAATAGAGAAGCAATTCCATCATCAGCATATGTGGATCCAGAATCCTTGAAAGCTTCTACATCAAAGCAAGCAGAGCTCAAAGAAAAGTTCAATTTTAAAGACCTGGGATGTGGTGAGTATATTTTTCAAGTTGATCAACTCCCACTATCTCCTAAGGTATTCAGTCTACAGGAACAATCTATAAACAATTTGCAAGGATTTGGGTGTGAACCACCTAGTTTTGTGGATACTAAGTCTGAATGTAAATCTCCTCTAGTGGTGCAAGCATCTCTTGATATCAATAGTCCTAAGAGTGGTTCCAACAAAGAATCTATTGAGCGTATCGCCAGCCCTCTTGAGAACTCACATAGGCTTACCATTTCATCCACTCATTCCATTTCCAGTCCTCTCCCAAACTTGGATCAACAAGAATTACAAAAGCCCTTACTAATTGGGGATCAAAAATCAAGCTATGAAAAGAAAAATCTAAAAGTCAAAAATAAAGAAAAGTCCTTTAGTCCAAATCAAAATCAAAAGCTACTGGACTCTACAAAAATCAAGGTCAAGGATAAAAATCCTATGAAAGAAAAAGAACAAGAGATGATCTCCCCTAATATCAAAATAACTGGGGGCAAAAGTTCTAAAATTTCAAATCAAAAAGCATACTTGTTGATACTAAGTCTCCATCATGCTATCCTACTTTCGCTTCTTTTTGCAATCACAAGCCTTCATCACTCATCCACTTGTTTCACACATCCATTCCCTTCTAGTGATACATCATGGACCTTTAATGGAGCTTCCTCGAAAGACTTTGCTATCAGTGATGCCCAAACTTCTTTAGGTAACATGCATATGGGCCTGTGTAGTCCACACACTAGTAATTCTATCTCAGTTCCTTTATCAAGGAAGACAGTCACTTGAGCTACACATCATTCAGTCAAGGAACAATGCAGTTACAATAATAAATTCAAGCCTCGCACATTTGAGGTAGGTGATATAGTTCTCAGAGAAAACCCCAAAAATCAGCAAGATAGAGAGAAGAAGGGAAAGTTCGAACCAAACTGGCTTGGTCCTTATATCATTACAGCAGCATATGGATCTGGGGCATATCAGCTCTCAACTACAGAGGGTGAACCCTTGGAGGATCCTATCAATAGCATGCACCTTTGCAGGTTTTACACATAGCTCTTTGGAATATCCTAATTCAAAAAATACAAAAAAATCAAAAATTTCAAAAATACAAAAAAAAATCAAAATTTTCAAAAATACAAAAAAAATTTAAAAAATTCAAAAATACAAAAAAAAAATATAAAACAAAAAAAATCGTTACTTGGTGAAAACCTGGCAAACAGGTGCCTTGTGACACAAAAAACATTGAAAAATCGAAAAAAAAGTAAAGAGAAATAATTTCGTCCAACGTTGAAAACCACTTCAGTGGCGCCCTCGGCAAGTACCATGGTGAAAACTGGGTCACCAGTGCCATGCGTAGAGACATTGCTCCTCCCTCCTTCAGGATTCAATTTCATCCTTTCACTTTGCAGACACTCACAGCCTATCCATCCATAATAAACTTACCCATTCCCATCATGGCTTGTTCTTGATCTACCTAAGATTGGTTATCCATTCATAATAAACATTCCTTTTCATCCCTTTCCATCCATAATAAATCAGATCCTATCTGTGGCTAAGGCAAATCCTATGTCTCATAATGGGTGTGGAACTGAGAGCATCACATGTTTCGAGGAGTATAGTTTCTTCCACTTTTCTTCAGTCTATCCGCGCACAATCCACAATAAAGCAACATCTGCATCGCCAGATCCGCAATAAAGTTTCATCTTCTCCACAATAAAGTATCAGTTTCATGGATTCAGTCAGTTTCAGATGAGACACAGCAGCAACAATGGGCTTCAACAAATCAAATCTTTCAACAGACTCAGACAACATATGGTTCAGTGCTATCTATCCTTTCTGTGAAAGTAAACATTGTGACCACAATCAAATAAGACTTATACAAGTGACAAGAGACACTAAATTTGAGGACTACAGTGGATGTTGGTGTCGAGTCTTGGTTTCTTTTGATTTTATCTTTTGGTGACATGTCTTTTAGCTTTTTCAGGATGTCTCTGACTAGAGATTCTATCTCCAGGATGTATTTGACTAGAAAGGCGAGGATGGGTATCATCACCTATTTGTATTTACTGTCTGTGGATTGTCTCTTAGTAATGCTATGACTTGTCCAAGGATATGAGGACACTTTGAGTCTAGTGTGAACTGAGGCATTCCTTGTTTGTGACTGTCTTATCTCCATGCAAATAGGTACAATGACTTTCTGGGTCAAACATATGCCTCGATTGTCATAACCTACTTGCCATAATAAAGCTCAATGATGATAACGCACAAGAAGCTCTTTCACTTTCATATCTTCTATCTTTCATCCCCCTTTCTTGATTGACTTACATCGTCCTTCTTGAGTCTGCATAGCCTGCTATCACATGACTGAGTATAATGACAGACCAAAAACATTTGCATTTCATGTAGTTGCACCTACATTATCACATATAAGCATTTCATACATACATATAGATATCACAACTGCATCACATCCTGCACACAACACCTGTTAGCACAATTTACATTTGCATTATCATATTCATCTGCATTACATACATTCACATTTGCATCATGCATACACATATAAAACATAAAAGAACAAAAAAATATATATTGCATTGCATCATATACATATTTGCATCCATATCATAAGCATCACATAAGAACATCTCATCACATAGGTACACATGCATATAGCTGCCGTAAAGATGAATCATCTCATATATATATATAAAGTGTCATGATACAATGATGTCAAAATCATATGGCTACATTCACCCACAGGTGTCTACATCATCATACAAAATGGTACAAAACTGATACAGAGGAACCCACTGATCACTCCTCCCAACACCGCCAGTAGTGCTAATCCTGTCCATGTCATGGTATCCCATGCCACATGTCCCACCCTCATCTCCAGTCCTAGATCCTAGAACACTCATCTAAGGGCATCCCTATCTCTGTCTCGATCGTACGGAATCAGCTCCCATCAATCGGTATCCGCATAATCCTGTATACATCCTCTAGGGTGACTGTCATCTCCCCCATTAGCAAATGAAAAGTGCAAGTCGCAGAGTGCCACCTCTCCACTAGTGCAGTCAGCAATCCCATGTTCACTTAGAACTCAGGCACATACAGAATATGTCTCAATCCCATAGCCTCAATCGCAGCTCGGTCCTCGGCTATCAACTCAGGTCGCAACCTTTGAGTCGATGGGAATCTCTCCCGTGACTCCAACATAGGCAAATACTCCTGTAGTCACACAAATCAATCATCTCAATCCTAGTGACACTCACTGTTCATCACAAAGTGTTGCTTCTATCCTAGTGGTACTCCCTATTTATCACAAAGTACTATGTGTTTGGCACTCCTTGTTCATCACAAAGTGTTGCTCACATTTGCACTCACTGTTCATCACAAAGTGCTGCTCATATTTTAGTACTCCTTGTTCATCACAAAGTAATATGTCTTGGTACTCACTGTTCATCACAAAGTGCCTCGATCTATCCTAGTCTTCCCTAGAGGAATTGTTTGAGTGTATCCTCTTAGCAGCTTATCCAATCGACAGCGTATGTTCATCACAGAACTGTCAATTTAGCCTTGAAGACATATTACTCTACCTAGCATGCATTAATGACAACAATAAATGCATCAAAGTACAAGGAGGTTTTGTGGTACTTACTGGCTCTCCTGCCTCTGCTGGCCTCTGAAATCGGCAAACGCGATCGAATCTGTGAGTCATTGTCATCGCTGCTAACTACTGCTGCTCTATCTCTCTCTGCACTCTGATCTCTTGGATGTGTGGATGACAATGAGGATGTCAACCCCTCGTGGTCTATCTTATAGACTTCCCTAGCCCTAGCCCTAGCCCTCGTTTCTCGAGTCATTCTTCATTATCCCGTGACTCTGTCACTTTATCCGGTCAGTCCATTCTAGCTTTTCTTTCTTATCGAGAGATTGTCTGCAATCTTTTCACACATTTTCATCCAATCTCTCGAGGGGGCATATCATTCCCATCTTGGGGCAACTCTGTATCAGTTCATCTTATCTTCTTTGAAACAACACGACAAGCCGCATTGTCTCAAAGAGGGGCAAAATGTAGACACCCAAAATTGTCCAGTCTAAATAAATAAATATTTATTTATTTAATTATCTAAGCTTAATTCTTCTATTAATTAAATAAATCTTTATTTATTTAATTAATTCATTTATCCTCTTCTAGCCTTATTTCTCATTTAGATAAATACATTTATTTATTTAAATTATCCTTTTCCTAAATTAAATAAATATCTTATTTATTTAATTGATCCCACTTCTTCTATTAATTAAATAAATCTTTATTTATTTAATTAATTCATTAACCTTTTCTACCCATGACACATGTCATTCATCTCTTAATTCATACACTACCTTCCCCTTTCATTATTTTATTATTTCTTTTACCTACCCTCTAATCATAGCCGACCTCCTTTTACACCTCTCAATCTTATCCCTCCATTTCATATAGTGTCTTCTATATAAGGAGATGCTTCCTTCATTATCAAACCCTAACTACTTGATCAATTAACTACTTGGCATATGCAGTCCTACTTGCAACCACATTCCGTTCTTTGTTGAGCTCTTGTGCACATAAAATCTGAGAGCAAATACATCAAACAAGATCAATGGAGATAGGAAGAATGAAGATCCAAACCCTATTGGACATGTGATGGTATAATCTTTGTGATTTTGTTTGATTTGCATTGTCTTAGGTAATCTTCATATGTTATGGTGGATCTTTGTTGTTGTTAGGTTAGGGTTTTGTGGTTGAATTCATTTAGCCTTTCAATATCATTATTATTGTTATCCATTTTCACCATATACAGTTGGTATACTAAATAAGTTGGTATTTTGTATTTGAACCTGGTTTTTGTATTGCTTTGGCATTTAATGTCAAAGGGGGAGAGATTGATATGGAAAAACATGTTACTCTTAGGGGGAGAGACTTTATCCCTTGGGGAGAGATTGTTATTTTGGGAGAGATTGATTACTCTTTGTACCTGAATTTTGTTTTCTAGTTTTGATCTCTTTTGGGAGATTGTTGGTTTTTGGTATTTGGCATTTCTATTTTGGCACTTTGATGGTTTTTCCATCTTGTGTTGCCATCAATGGCAAAGGGGGAGATTGTTGGTATTTTGGATATGTTGATATGGTTTTGTCATTGATGTCAACACTTATCAACTCTAGCACTTGGAGAGTTGGCAATGTTCACTCGCAAGCTAGTGACTTATGCACAGTCACTGGTATCTTGTTCACCAACAGGATATATTGTTCACTGACACTTGGAATGACATGGAAAACACTTGGTTATGTTGAAGACATCGTTTGGACACCTTGTCTTGGATATTTATTCATTGGTATATTCGTGTTTTCATATTTGTTGTTACCTGCAAATAGGTCTAGGATAAGCACCGGTGGGCTTATCTATTCCAGATTAGCATGACATGCTATGGAGATGATTTATTGATGTTGTAAATTCATTAAGCCGACATGTTGAATTGGATATTGCATCAATTATTGTTTTACTTGTAAATTGTTTTATTGTAATATCTTTGTAAAACCGACCTATACATTTTGGTCCTAGGCTTCAGTATATATGTAAGATCTTATTTGATCGAACAAAAGTGTGGAATGTGAATGAAATAAGGTTTATGCGATAATAAGCAGAGTTATACATGCAGACATCATTTGAAGGTAGAAGGAAGGTTTTTGTGAAGACATATCAGAACTAAACCGGTATTGAATCTAGCATATGAAGATGATATTTTGAGAAGTGCATCATTATTGGATTTAACCATCTAATTATAGTCAGTCTGACTCCTATTTGTGTTTGAGCAGTGATCTCTAGGCGCTTGTCCTTTCTGCATGTGTAGACCCCCTATTGTATACACATGCTATGTGCAATAGTATCATCTGATTGTGGGTAAGGTTTGCCACCATGGTTTTTCTCCTTACAGGGTTTCCACGTACAAATATTGGTTTTATATGTTGTAGATGTTATTGTCTTTCTATTTTATGCATTAATCTTTATCGATACTGTAATTAACTGATAAACTATCTACCAACATTAAGTTTGGTTTACCGGTATTAAGCATTAAGTTTGGTTAAGTTGTTTTGGTTTAAATTTATTAGACAACTAATTCACCCCCCCCCCCTCTCAGTTGTCTCCGGGACCTAACAAATATATCACATAAAATCTTGTCCTTATACTCACCAATCTCATAGTCTACCCATGTTTTCTCTTCAACTAAGACATGTTGACCCCGATTAAGCCATGAGACCTTGTAGGGAGTGAGATGTGGTAGCCTCTTTAACTTGAGTTTATCCACCATTTCAGTTGAAACTATATTCTTAGTTGAACCTAATTCTACAATCACTTTGCAAATCTTGCCTTGAGACTTACAAGATGTTCTAAACAAACTCTTCCTTTGTGGTAGCTCTTGAGCTTGAGGAATCTTCGACAAAGACCTTCTTAGCATTAGACTTTCACCATCTGTCACTGGGCCTACCTTGCTGAGAGAGGAAGACACACTTTGATTGTCTTCTTCCTGCACTAATTGTGTTCTTCTCTCACCCATGTATGAGTGTGAAGAGCTGGTTGCTTTCTCCAGACACCTTCCCATTGTGTGGCCAACTTGATTACAATTGTAACATCTACCAGTGAAAACTAAATTTCCTCTTCCTGAGCTTCCAAATCTACCCCTAGAATTGTTTCTTCCTCTGAAGGATCCTCTAAATGGCCCCCTTGAAGAGTCTCCACCACCTTCTTACCTTTTGTTTTCTTCATTCCTTGATGTTTTTTGTCCTCTACCAAAAGTGCCCCTTCCTCTAAAGGATCTACCACCTCTAAGATTTTGATTTTGTTCACTCCTCCTCTTGATTTTGTCTTTTGCCCTTAATGCTAACTGAAAACACTTATGAATGGTATCAGGAGTAAGGATATTGATTTCATTTTGTATATTTTGTCTCAATCCATTCATGTATCTAGCCAATTTCTCCACCTCATTCTCATGCTTCTTAGCTTTGAGGCTTAGTTTATGGAATTCCTCCATGTAAGTATTGACATCTAGGTCTCTTTGTTTCAGGTTTTGTAGTCTCTTATGGAGTTTTACTTCATAATCCTCTAGTAGGAATTGTGCCTTGATCTTGATCTTCATTCTTTCCCATGAAGTGATCTTCTTTTTACCTCCTTGCACTCTCTCTTCTTCCATCATGTTCCACCATATCAAGGTGGATCCTCTCAACCTTGATTTTGCCACGTTCACCTTTTTCTCCCCTGTCACCTCCTTGTAATAAAAATGATTGTTCAGAGCATCCACCCAATCAGTTAACTCCTCTCCATTGAGATTCCCTCCATAGGTAGGTAGCCCATCAAGATTGTCCTTAGAAATGGACTTGACTGCATCAAGGAAAAGTCTTTGGTCTTATGGCATTGCAGCTGTCCCATCTTCCTTTTATTCCCCTTTTTATTCTCCCTCGGTCTCATCTCCCCACTCTGTCTTAACCTTCTCTTTATCCTTCTTGGCATCTAGAGTCTCTCCTCCATCTTCATCCTTTATTTTCAACTCTTCTATTATCTGGGCCACCAAGTCCTTGATGGCCTCTTGAGTCATTGCTTTAGGTGGCATTGAAATTGCTTCAGATTCTTTAGGGTTTGACATACACTGACTGATTCTATAGGTTGGCTCTGATACCACTCTGATGTAGAGGTCTTGTGCCTAGCTCTCCAATTCACTCTTACTCACCCCAACTCCTCAACTCACCCTTCTACTCAAGCTCCTCCAAGGTAACTTGTTAGGTTACACTCGTTAGACCTTCATGGCCTAAAGTCTATTGGCTTTCCTCCTAGGTATATCCACTTGAGGTTTCTTGTTGGTTTTGACCCAAATCTCTGATTTTGAGATGGTCTCCTACTAGGTTCCTAAAGCTCCAACTAGGCTCCAAAGACCTCCACCAAGGATCTTCACTCTAATAGCCTGTTTAAAGGTTGTGGTTATGTTGTGAAGGTATGTTCAAGGTCATTTTATGCATTGACAAGGTTTTCATCTTCCTCCCAATCCCTAGGCTTTCAACTTGCTTCTACCGGTTGCTATTAGGCCTAATTGACTAGCCCTTCTTTGACTATTTTTTGGTCTTCTTCCCCAAAATTTCCTAACAACCCCCATATATTTTTACATATTCAGATACCCATTTGGAAGTTAAACAAGATCACTTAGTTTCCCATATGGGTTTGTCATACACCTAGGGTTACATAAAAAGAGCTATTTTAAGGGGTTTAGGGCTTATAGGAAGTTTTGGAAGATGTGATCCAAACTCTTCACCAGTCACAATCACCAACCCAAAAAAACTTGGATTATTTTAGTACACTCATAGACCTTTCCAAAACATTATGGTTTTTTGGGGTGTCACTTCTCCATGGCTCTTCAAATGAGCAATCTTTGTTGCCCTCAAACACTAGCTACAAGCTTGTGTGTTATTCATCTCACCCATTCTCCTCCTTGTAGCTTGAAAAAACAAAAAAAACCTACTCTAAAACTATTTATAGATCCTACGCAAGCCATCCACTATATTGCAACTTGTGCCATTCATGGATGCTCAGGTAAAATGCATTTTTACAATCAAAACCCCAAGTTTCTAGGATTTGTGAGCAACGTTTACAAAAACAGTGATAACTTTTGATCCAAGGCACTTCAAGCCTTCATATTATACTTGTTGGAAAGATAAAACAAATTCCTAACTTCCTCTTCTATTATGAGCACCTTACCAGACCATATAGGCTGTACAAAAGCATAAAATCAAAGCAAAAACAATCCAAACGTGAGGAAAAGCATAGGAAACCCTTAACAAATGAATTGAATGCAAACCAAAAGTTGATTAGCTTGTTATTGGAGATGATTAGAAGGTTTTATACACCATTTTAATTTTGTTCCAACCAACTTCCAATGCCATTTCCTTCATGGACAACTTTTGCCTAAAGATGCAAAAGTTGTCATGACCAATTTTTGACAACTTTTACCTATCAGTGCAAAAACACACTCCAAGGCTCTCAAGGCCTGAAACATCACTCAAATGGAATCCCAAAATGGATTTAAACCATTTCCAAACATTCTAGCAAGTTTCCAATCATCCACCTGGTACAAACCAAAAATTGATATTTTGACAACATTTCGGGATAATGACAATTTTGGATCCTGAGAACAAGAAAAGTGTGGACAACCAAACAATGGCTTCAAAAAGCATCATAGGATTTATTCCACCTTATTACAACATAAAATAACTTGAAATCACACAAAAACTCTAAAATGCAAGAAAATACAATTTTGAGCTAGGTTCTCTGCACCAACCCCCCTCTCTCAGTTTTCCTCATTGTTGTTGCCAACACAACAAACTTGGGATTTCATTGGAAATATCTAAATTTAACATGGAGGGGAGAGAAGATCCCCACAAAGAAAAAGTAAAGGTGTAGTCCCTTATCGCTCCAAGAAATCCCCTAAATCAACCACCTTTCAATAGAGAAACTAAAAGTAGATTCATTCGTATGAAGGAATTGGATATGGAAAGATCAATAATTAATCAAATTTTCTATTACATATATGCATGTTCTATTATTACACATAATTGTAAAGGCATGCTAAAAATTTGGCTTTAAATAGAGGCCACCAAATAATAATGGGAAGATTCTAAGAAGGTAATTAAATTTCATTTTTACCCTATCAATGACAAAGAAATGTTATATTTTAATCTTGTTTGTATGTATTTTACATAACTATTGCAATCAACATTTATTTTATATAAATTATAATTGACATAACTATTAGTGCAAGTTATAATTGTATAAATATAATCCTTTAACATGACACTTAATTAGTCAATAGGCTATATATGGTGGCAATAGCCACCATATTTGTCTTTTATTGGATATCGAGTTGTTTCCTGTCAAGATATAATTTCATATGATACTTTTTTTCATGCCTTATAAAACTGTTTCAGGCTTCCTAATAGCTACCAGTCAAAAAATTAATTAAAACAAAACTAACCTTTTTCATCCACTTTTTCCTTCCATCGTTCACTGCTTGTTTTTCTCTTTTACGTCAATGGGCACACGTGAATTCATTAGATATGAAATTAAAACATGATGATTTGATGGTTGATATACGAAATTCATTTCAGGGTTATTTTCAAAAAAAAAAATTACTCACAAATGTATTAAAAATTAACATTAGACTGAAGTAAAAAATTAAAATCACTTCCTAATAATTAGCATTACTATCTACTAATTAACATTACTTCCTACGAATTAACATTAGACTAGAGTAAAATTATTATTGAACAAACATATGTGGAGGAGAATTTGAATCTACAGAGAGTGAGAAAGTGCAGAAATGGCAAATGCGAAGGAGTTCACGTGGAGGGTATCATGACAAATGCAAAGGAGAACAAAAAATCTGTTGGATGGGGCAATGCAGTGTGGGATGGTGGAACTCTACGAGTTCCAACATGTAATAAGGATGGTGGGTTTGACAGTTTGTCCATCTCGCATGCGGTGGAGGGTCCTAGGGAATCTGCTAAGAACTAGGATGCGTCCTCTTCTTTTGACTGCAATAATGGTCGACACTTTTTGGTTCGCGTCTCAAAGGCTAGTCGACTTCCCCCGTTTCCCACTTTGCAAATCTTGAGTCTGGTTCCTTTTCCATCTCTATCCCAGACTGCATTGTGGACAAGACCATGGCAAATTTGTCTTCTATTTTGGTTAGCAAATATGTAGGCCCACGCCCTAATATTGAGATCATTCGGGCATGGGTTGCCCATAAATGGAAAGGAAAAGGTCAGATTTTGGTGGTTGCTATGACAAATTTATTTTTCTCCTTTTCCTTTTTCTGTGATGAGGATTTAAGATTTGTCTTATTTGGAGGCCCCTGGATGTTGGGTAAATCCTCTTTAGCTTTAAAAAAATGGGAACCAGGCTTTAACCCTAACGATTGGGAATGTAATGAAGCTCCCATTTGGGTTCTCCTTCTTGACCTACCCTTGGAATATTGGGATGAGGAGATCTTCTCTGGTTTGGCTACTTGTTTCAGTGAACTCTTGTCTATGGACCCTATGTCTATGACCAAAAGAAGACTAGTTTATGCTCATCTTCGTGTTAATATTAAGCATTTTGCTGATCTTTCCCTTGAAATCTCTCTGAAATAAAAGTCGAAGAGATGGGTTTAGAAAGTGGAATACGAGTCCATGCCCTTAGCTTGTTTCCACTATAAAAAAGTTGGGCATTGGGCTAGGGATTGTCTGACAAAACCCCCTTTGAAAAAAGTCTATAAAAAGAAATCTTCCCAGTTGGTTACGTTTGGGGAGGCCCAACAGACCTTGTCTTCCAAGCGGGAGATGCCTTCAGGTCAATAAGACCATTTAGGGAAGGTGGCTCTCAATGATGATATCCATATGCCTCCTTCAAATAAGCTAACTCTGCTAAAGGATCTAGATGCTTGTCAAATGGACTCCTCTACCCAGGTGGATTTTCATCTTCCTAATCCATAGGTTTTGGGTGTGTCCCTCGGTCATGATGCCATATATGTGCCTATCTTGGAGGATTGCAATCCTTAGCTAATTGTGGATGTGAGAAGTGCTCTGGATCCCCTAAATTCTTTGATTGTTGTTGGGATATTGGAAAAGGACTCCTCTGATCAATGGGTTAAGGATTCAAATCCTTTTGTTGAAGTGAAATCCGTGAACCATAGATGTAGCTCCCCTGCTCCTTCAGGTAATCGCCCTACCCTAGGCTCAACTGGAGTTAAAACTAGGAATAGACAGATAGTGGATGGCGGATTTGAATCAAGAGGGGTGGGAAGGCCACCAAATATGTTCAACAGGGATAAACAAAGCAAAGAAGAGATTGCGGATGGATCCCAAAGATCTCTTCAGGAAATGGGGTTTGGATCCCCCTCCCCTGTTAAATGAAGATCATCTCCTAGAATATTAGGGGGGTTAATCAGCCCCACAAGCATTATCTCCTCTCTAATCTAGTGAGGGATGATAAACCAGAGATTTGTCTCATTCAGGAAACTAAAATGCCTTTTGGCAGACTGGAGAAAATGAAGTTAGCTATTTTTAAGGATTGTGGTGTTCATTGTTCTGATGCTGATGACGCATCGGGTGGTATTGCCTCCTTTTGGAATCCAATAATTATCCAAGGTATGACTATCTTTTCCATCTCTAACCATGTTACCACCAGATTTACTAATTTGAAAGATGGTTCTTCCTGGATAATTTCCAATATATATGCTCTGAATAGTAAAAATGCTAGGAAAGCCCTTTGGACTTCTTTGATTAATGCTAGATAGTCTTTCCCTAATGAGAAGTGGATTATCATGGGGGACCCTAACACTCCACTCTTAAATGATGAGAAAATTGGAGGGGCTTCTATCTCTGAAGATAGTAAGAAAGATTTGTCTAACATGATCAACTCTTTGGGTTTAATGGATCTTGATCTTAATGGAGCTAGATTTACCTGGTCTAATAGAAGTAGTGGATCTGATATTATCAAGTCAAGTTGGATAGGGGGATCCTTTCCTCAAACTAGCTGATGGACTTTTCCTGAGCTATCTCTCTTCTATTTCAAGGATTGGCTCTGATCAGTTTCTGATTATTTAGAGTATCTCCCCCATCTCTAGAAGGAAAGATTTTCCCTTTAGGTTTGAGAAGATGTGAACCCTAAATGTTGATCTATATGATAAAATTATTGAGTGGTGGGGTATTGATGTCCATGGAATGAGTATGTATAGAGTGGTCAAGAGATTGTCTAATGTGAAATCCAACTTCCAGAAATGGAATTAATCTTCTTTTGGAAATGTCTTATAGAGGAAGGACTCTCTTAAAAGGGAACTTGATGATATTCAACAACATATCCAAACTTATGGTTATGATCCTAATATCATGGATAAATAAATTTAATTCCTCTCTAAACTTCATGATATCATATCTAAAGAAGAAGAATATTGGAAACAACAGTCAAGAGCTATTTGGCTCAAAAGTGGGGATAGGAATACCATTTTTTTCCATATGACAACTTTGAAACATAGAGCATCCAACGAACTCAAGTGGATTTACTCCAATAATTAGTGTGTTGATAAATAGGAGGAGATGAGTTAGGAGGCAATCTGTTTTTTCTCCTCCCTTCTAGCTGAAGAGGGTCAATTGGATGTGAGTGCTCTAGAGGATTTACTTCGTGAGATCCCTAACAGCATGTCTTAGGAGATTAACAAGGCACTTACTAGAATTCCTTCTTCTGAGGAAGTTAAAGAGGTGGTGTTCTCCTTTGAAGGAAACAAGGTCCCTGGTCCCAATGGCTTCCCCATGTTCTTTTTTTAAGTGTTCTTCCAGATTATGGGAAAAGATATTGTGGATACTATTAGAGTGTTTTTTGGTTCTCGCTCTCTTTTAAAGGAGCTCAACACCACTTTCATTGTCTTGATCCTAAAAAAAATGGATGCTAACTACTTTTAGGTTTTCAAACCTATCATCTTATGCAACTCTATCTACAAAATCTTCACCAAATTTCTTGTTTTTAAGCTGAAGAAAGCTCTTCCGCTTTTGATCTTGAAGCATCAAAATGATTTTGTTCTGGGGAGACAAATTTTGGATTCTATCATTGTTGTTCATGAGAATATTCACTCACTCTTGGTTAATAAGAGACTTGGTTTTTTGCTAAATATGGATTTTCTTAAAGCTTATGACAGGTTTTGGGTCAACTGGTATTTTTTTATTAAAATTATATGGCCTTTTGGTTTTTGTGAGCAATTAATTCAATTGGTGAATCAATGCATCTCTACTCTAAAGTTCTATGTTTTAATCAGTGGATCTCCTTCAAGTTTCTTCTCGGCATCTAGAGGTATCTAATAGGGTGATCCCCTCTCTCCATTTCTTTTCATATTGATGGGTGAAGCTCTCAGCAAGATTACTCAAAGAGAGGTTAGGTTTAGAAGACTCAAAGGGCTCTTCCCTTCTTCTCAATCCCAAGTTTGTTTCCATTAGTAATTTGTGGATGATACCTTGTTGATGTGGGGAAGTTCTATGGTGGAAGCTAAGCTCTTGAAGTCTATTCTTAGTCTTTATTAAAGAGTATCTGGGCAGAGAATTAGCTTACCAAATAGTTCTATTTTCTTCCTCAATACGTCTGCCCATAGAAAGACCAAGATAACTGATATTTTGGGTTGTAAATTAGCTTATTTACCAGATACCTATTTGGGATTACCATTGTGTTCACGACCTACTCTTGATTCCTTCTGGTCCAGTCAGATTGATCACTTCCAAAATAAGCTGGCTGGTTGGAAAGGTGCCCTTTTGAGCCAAGCTAGTAAGCTCCAGTTAATCAAGGCCTCCTTGCAAACTCTTTTGGTCTATACTATGAGTTTGTTTAAAGTTCCTTCAAAATTTTTTGACCGCATGGAAAAAATCCAAAATAATTTTCTATGGATAGGTACTGAATCTAAAAATCACCTTCATCTTGTGGCCTGGGATCAAGTGCATCTCCCAAAGAGACTTGGAGGCCTTTCCATTAGGCACATTCGTGACTTCAACAAATCCCTCATGGCCAAACAATTGTGGTGATGCCTGAAGGATTATAATGAATGGATCTCTATTTGTCATAACAAATACCATGTTAATGGGAGGAAAATTCATTTTTGGGATGATTGGTGAGCTGGTGATAGGCCTCTGATTGACTTTCATTGGGCAGCTCAGCTTAGAGAGAGATGTCTGGGGCGGTTTGGCTATTGGGTCACTGATTATATCAGAGAGGGTAATTGGATCAATCTTATTAGTGTGGATCCCATCCTGAAACCCCTTCAATTATGGCTTGCTAATATTCACATTCTATCTTTCCATGCTAAAGACTCTTTGGTGTGGAGTGGTTCTTCCTCGGGATTTTTTTCCATCTCTCATGCTTTCTACTTGTTGACAAGATCCTTTTTTTTGCCCCCTTTTTGGTCTAGTATTTGGAATAAGTTGTTGATTCCTAAAATTAATATCTTCTTCTGGCTCTTTATGAAGAATAAGATTCTCTCCATTGACAACTTGTGCAAAAGGGGTATGGCTATCCCTAATAGATGTTTTTTGTGCAAAGAAGATGTTGAAGATCCTTAGAATTTTTTGCTCCATTGTTCCTTCTCTAGAGATGTCTAGGCTCATTATTTTGATCCCCGGGGAATTATGTGGTGCCTTCCCGAGAGCCTCTTGGATTGTTGGTTCCAGTGGAGTTTCCCTTCAGATAATCCTTCTCTCAGAGTACTATGGTGCCTTATGTTACCCCATCTAGCTTGGGGGATCTGGAAAGAAAGAAACAACCGGATCTATAGGGACAAAGAGTCCTCTGCTCTTTGTTGCTCGAAGAGTCCAGAATGCCATTAAGGAGAACTTTGTCTCTTCTTGTCCTTCTCGCAAGCTTGACCCCCCTATTCTTACTTAGACTTAGGACTAGGATATTATCAATATATGACAAATCAATTGGGATATTTCTAAACCTACTGTCAAGTTAAAGTGGATGAGAAATAATGTTGTTTGGGGTCCTCCCCCAAGTGGGTGGATCAAAATCAATGTTGACGGGGTGGCTAAAGGTAATCCTGGGTCGACTAGATGTGGGGGAGTTGCTCATTACCAAATGGTAGGATTATTTAGGTGGTGGCACTCCCATTGGGCACCTAGACAAACCACTATGCCAAGGCAAAAACTACTTAAATTGGGTTACGCATGGCTATCAGAGAAGGGTTCAAAAAAGTCTGGCTTGAGAGTGATTCTCTAAATATGATCGGGTGTGTGAGTAAACAAACCAGGGCTAGCTAGACCATCAAGTATTTAATTGAGGAGTTCCACATCATGATTGAAAAATTGGATGATTTCAAAATATCCCACATTTATCGGGAAGGTAACATGCCAACGGACCACCTGGCGAACATTGGTGTGGATTATGTGGACATATGGTGGTGGATGGGAAAGGAAACTTTCCCGATACAATTGTGTGAACTGATGAGAAAGGATACCAAATGCATTGGCCATTCTTATTGCATTAATGATGATAGACTGTCAAATGAATAATGATCTTTCATGGGATTTGAGTTCAAAATCCAAAACCAGGGTTTCTAGAGCCTTCTTTTGTATCTGGTTTTTCATTGCCTAGTTTGGGTTTGGTACCTTCATCCATTGTTGCAGAGGCAATTTTCTCATTGGAGGTGACAAAAAAATAATGGAGCCTACTTCCTATGAGAAATGGGAAAAGAACAAAGAGCTATGAATGAAGATTACTAATGGATCCCTTGTGCCATATCTTGAGAGGCTACATGGCAATGACCCAAAAGTGACAAAGGATTTTGTGAATGGTTGGGAGAAAGGCATCCTCATGGATTTTGGAGCAGAGTTTAGAATTTATGAAACCTTCATTATGGAGATATATGGTTTGTAGATGGAATACAAGAATTTTTACAAAGAGAGGAAGGTAGCGGAAGAAGCCATTGTGTCTTTCTTTGACAAATAAAGTGATAGAAAAAGGGTTCAAAAGATGAAGGACAATGACTATAATAGGATGGACCTGCAATCACTTTGGGCAAAGATGGACGAAGTAATTATGAGGTAAATTTCTCTTGATGGATGCTATGCCAGTATTTTCTTTTACCAGTTTATGATATTAAACCATTTTTGGCACAACAAAAGAATTTCTCTACCTTTCTATCTGTTATCTTCTCTTGAAAATAGCTTGGCAAATCACACCAAAAATAGTGATAACCCTGTTTTGCATGAGGGGATAATCATGCTCAACATGGAATATTATAAGGATCATGGGGTTAAACCCTCCTCAGTGGTTAAATCCCCCAACTTTCCGACCAACATTCATGTACATTATGTGTCTGATATGGAGATGGACGAAGAAGAGTCTGGTAGGGGTATGGACTAGCGCGACCTCAATGTCTCAAATGATTCAGAATGCCATCCTTCTTAGGAGGAGGGACCCCAACAAAATATTTCACCTAGCACTAGTAGCAGCAAAAGAAACAAACATCCCAGATGAGTTTGCAGTAAGTATAAAACCCCCAACCCCAATTTATAGGGTTCTCATCCACTGAATATGAAAAAGTCTAAAATTGGAAAAACTAGGGATACCAAGAGAAAGGAGAAGGAAATAAAGCTAGAAATCCCCATTAATGTTGAATAGGGGGAATGAGGGGATACCCAGAAAGACTCTGATTTTAGTATTCTCCTTAATAGCTCTGTCAAAAGCTAGGAGAACTGCTTTCTTTCGGTCAGTAAGGAGATTAATATGTTGAAGGATGGAATTAAGGGCATCATTGATACTTTTACTGAGACGCCCATGCTAAGAAAAATGGATAATCTTCTTCGAATGATATAGAAACTCATAGAAGCTGTGAAGACCATGAAAACAAATCATGAATCAAGCATTGGTCAGTTAGAGATTAGGTTGGAAGAAATTAAGGGCAATCTGAAGAATCTGGTGGATATTAACAGGGAAGCCATGAATAATAGTGCTCAAGGTCTTAAAAATATCAATGTGATGATGGTGGATCAAAGAGCTCAATCCACCACCAGTATTCCACCCTCAGACACCAAACAAAAGAATAAAATCCAAGAGCCGAACTTGCAAGGTATAGGACTTCAAACCACTACTGGCCCCTATACAAGGCTTGTTGAAATCCAACAACACTGAGAGGGGGTGTTGAATCACTTTTCTATCGAAATGTTCAGATTTAACCTTATTACAACATGCTTTCACCAGTCGGTATACCAGTACATATATAATTGAAAGAAGGAAAGAAATCAATGAACCAATCACACAAATGAATACCATAACATAGGGAGTTTATACATGTAAAACCTCAAAGAAACAAAACCACGGTGGGATTTGTGACCCACAATATCAATCCACTGGCCATATGAAAAGATATTACATAATATGGGGGCCTACACATGCAGGAAGGCTTACCACCTAGAACACACTGCTCAACACAAAGGAGTCTCACTGACTACAGTCACCTTGAATAAAGAAACATAAAACTAAACTCATTTAATGCATCTGCTATGCCTAATCGAGTTCCGGTTCAAGCTCTGACTATTCTGGTTCTGAAACCCTAAACCCTTACTAGAATAACCTTCGCTCTATGAGTGCATCCAAAATCATCTACAAATCATTAGAGAATATTGATCTCTACACAAATGACCTCATATACATGATATTTTCATTACTGATCTAATCTTACAAATCATATCATCATCATCATATCTTGAAATGATCTAACAACTGACCTATATACCCTTATAGTCCTTCATGACTCATGTCGGCTTACATAGATACTACAAAATAATTATACATGTCGGGTCATTACATATATACATAAATAACAAAATGAATTGTCAATTGCCAGATCTCCCAATGATGTTGGCCTCCTATACCGGTACCCTATTTGCCGGTTATTATCCTTGCCTGATCTGCAAATCATGTCGGCCTTCAGTGTCGGTACCCATAGAATCCTTCCTACCAATGAAGATACCTATCGGTGCTGGTGAGGTGTCAAACCAAAGAATGAAGTTGGAGCATGTTACCATCAATGACAACATATGAAACCAATCAAATGAGTGTCAATTGCCAACAAGGACTAGAAGCAGGAACCAGGAGCAGAATACCTCTAGGTTCATCATGTATGAGCTCGAGGAAATCAACAAGAGTATGATCCAAAAGAATTCGGAGCTAATGCAATCTCTGGTTTAGTGCATTTTAGGTTGTTTCTTGTTCAGTTCTATTTTTTTGCTGTGTGGGCTTGGCCCCTATTTCTGTGGCTATTTTTCCATTGGTTATGGATTGGTTTGCGACTATTTCTTTTTTCTTTTGCTCTTTGAATTTAGGTTTCGGGTCCCTATAAAACCCATTTATCTTAATAAAAAACATTTTTCTATTAAAAATTTTAGTAGGAGTAAAAGTTCCATTTGACGTTTTAGGCTCCATGAATAAAATGAAGTTATAGAATTATGTAAAATATTTTTCATTTTTCAATCATATTAAATAAAAACCATACAAAAAAAATATTATAAAAAATTTATATTGGTAAAACTACATTGTTGATGAATGGGGAGCACTATAAAATAACACTAGCATAGATCTTTCTATTTTTTTTCTTAGGACAATCAATGCTATGATATGGAGTAGTAAAAAAATAAGTTTTTTGAGTTAAAATAAAACAAATTGAATATTTATGCTCTTTGTATTACACTAGAATTTTTTATTTATTTATATTAATGTTAAAATTTTAAAAATTTAAAATAGTGTTTTTGGGACAAAGAGGAAAATGCATATATTAAATTAAAATAAGAAATTATATATGATAAAAAGTTTCATATCTATATGATAAAATTAAAAAATGTTTTATTAATATATAAATAGTTTTTTAATTCATTAAAGAATCATTTTAGTTTACTTTTAAAAAGTAAAAAAAAATATTTTAGGTTTTTATTATAGATGTTTTATTTTCTAAAGAGTTATTTAAAATATTTTGTAAGTAAAATAATTTTTGAGTGATCAAAATGACTATAAATAGTAATAACACTTGAATAAATAAATTAAAATTATCCTTCAAAAGTTATAAAGTAAAAAAAGAACTAAATTAGATTAGAGTAAAATACATCTATTTGTGTAATTAAAATAACTTTTGATAAAGAAAATAATTGTTTCTTAACATTCTATAGATAGGTGTATTTAAGTTCCATTATTGATGTGATTAACAAGCTAATAAAAAACAAAATAAATTATATTACAAATAAATTTTATTGTTAACAATTTTAAAAATAAAAATTAC
Organism: Cryptomeria japonica; assembly: GCF_030272615.1. NCBI lineage: Eukaryota > Viridiplantae > Streptophyta > Pinopsida > Cupressales > Cupressaceae > Cryptomeria > Cryptomeria japonica. Next base: position 267,503,620 of record NC_081414.1, read on the forward strand.
ATACAACCAATACAATCCAAAATAAAAATTATATAAAACCAATACAATACAACGCATATTTTGATCAATTTTCAACATCTTTTTTTTCTGATTTTAAGATAACTCAAGATTTTTGGGGAGTTAGGGTTTTATCCATCATCTTATTAATTTGTTTGACAAGATTTTATTTCATTCTTTGCATTTGAAAAAAATAAGTTAGATATAAAATTAAAAAATAGAAAAAAGTTACATATATAGTTGAAAATTCTTCACCACCCTTTTTGTTTGCTTGAAATTATTTTATTTTACTTAACACTATTGAATTATATTTATTATTCTAGATAAGATTTTATAATTATTAATTTGGGGTTTTTTAATTATTTTATTAATTATTATAAATTAGAGTGTGTCAAATATAATTATTAATTGATAACTAATATAATAATATTTACTTGTAGGCTTAACTTATAATATTATATCTCTAATTTAATTTTCATATAAATTTTTAAATATAGTATTTATTATTTTAGATTAGATTTTATTATTCATCTATTTTAAATCTTGTTGGAATGTGAAAAAAAAATTAAATCTCAAAAAAAAAGAAAAGGAGAATCATTTTTATAGTTGTCTATTTAATCTATGGCCATTACTAACTTACTAAATAAATTTGGAAGATTATAAATTATAGAGTATAAATTAAAGAATAAATTGAAAAATTCAATTTCTTTACATATTGTTTATTAAATATAATATCATTAGTCAAATAAATTAAAATTTTCAATACATAATTTTAGTTTATTCTATAAGTTATTTGGTTATAGATTTTGTGAAAGATTATAATTATTGATTATAAATTAAACAATAAGTAAATTCTTCTACATATTATGTGGCTACAACTTTTGTGAAAGATTATAAATTATAGATTATAAGTTAAAGAATAAATGAAAACATTCAGTTTTCTACTATTTATTAAATATAAGACTATCACTTAAATTCAAAAAATAAAGATTTTTTAGTTTATTCTACATATTAGATGCACAAAACTAACATAAAAATATTTATGAAATGCAAAACAATAAGATTGGCAACTTTTGATACTATGCACAAACAAAATATAAAATCTAAAATATATCTCTCTCCATATAACCATTGTACTTGAATTGGTGCAAATTCTAGTATATGCTTTGTAGGGTTTATGGATGGTGTTAAAGGATATTAAATATAAAGGGGAGTTCTAGGAGCTCAATCTCTATAAAGAGAAGTTGATTTGGCGAGCAAAAGATATTAGGAAATGAGGAGGGCAGGGCATTGTTTGGAGATTGTAAGAATTAGAAGTGGGATAAAAAGAAGTGAACACATTATGCTATCAAGTCTAACTTGTAGGTGATAGATATTGTAGAGGAGAAGCGAAGTAAAGAAAGGGTTCACAAGGACTAGGGTTTGGGATGTTGGAAAGATGAGGGAGAGCAAAGCTAACAAAAAAAATATACAAGTTTATATTAATCAAATAAAACATAACATCAACTGAGTGAGCTTTTGCTCTTACATTCACACTTCATGACTTTCTTCAGACATACAACTTCTTACATCTAACAGCTCTATGAAGCTCAAGACCCTACCAAGAGAGTGAATATCAAAACGTAGAGCTATGCAATATATAGAGAGTTATGCAACCATAATGGAGAGAATGAACATAATAAAATATTATATTTTGAATCACCCATAAAGACTGGAAGCTTGTTGAAATGATAGTGAACAGTTTGGAGGAGTTCATGGCAAATCTTTTCAAATCTTATCAAAATCTTTTGGTATCATCATAAAATTGCGACCCTTGCAATTTTTGACCACATTTGGGTCTTTGCATTAGCCGATGAATCGCTAAACCTGATCGGAGACCTGAAACATGCTCATGCCATCAATAACTTGCATTTTTTCATCATATTGCACTGCCTTTTGCTACTGCATGCCCTAAATCAGGGTAGGACAAGGGCATGGTGCCCTTGTCCTAGCCCTATTTTGGGCCCCCTTTAGTCTCCACCTTGCATTGGGCTTGTCAATTGTTGAGCGGGAAAAGTCTTCCTATGTCAGTCTAAGACAGGAAAATACCTAAACACTCCTAGTTGGCAAGTATATAAGGAGCACTTTCCCTCCTATTTGCATAAGCGGAAAGAAACGAAGTGCAAGCATTCAAGCATTCATTCAAGCATTGAGCACTTCAAGTCTCGTTTCAAGGCTAGGTGTTGCATTCAATACAAGGATTCAACCATTGAAGAGGATATTTCTATCAATATTCAAGAAATCTTATTTCATATATTCATTCAAGCAAATTCATCTACAAAGGTATCAACCTTTCAATTACATCCCCTACTTGAGGTAGATTTACTTCAGACATTTCCTTTCATTTACTTGCAACATTTTTCAACCACTTGGTTAATTCCAAAATGGGGTTTGACCTAAAGGAAAACCCCAATTCCTAACAAAATTTCCCTCTCTTTTCTGTGTGTAGGTTGCAGGTGCACGATTGTAATTGCAGATTTAGGCTACATTTTCAGAGACGAAAAAACCCTTTTTGGCGTGCAGATTTTTCGGAAGACCGTGTATAACTTACACACGGTCCCTACAAATTTTGTTCAAATTTGTAGGGAAGCTTCGTCTCAACATTCTACTGCTAATTCCAGGTGCACAGCTTCATCCCACATCTCTATCTCAAGATATAGTCATTTCTTGGTCATTTCTACACTTAGTCTCAATTTGCTTAATTCAACTAGTCTATTACAAAAGAGGGTTAATTTACTTTCCTAATACCTTTCAAATTTATTACAATTCACTTAGTATTCAATCTCTTACCATTGGGGATTGGATCTAGTGAATTCAACCCTTCTTTTGAATGTAATGTGTGAAAAATTGAAGGGAATACTTTGTGAAACTTTCATCCCTCTTTTGAGGGGAGTAAAGCTTTCCACTTGATCTTCCCTCATCATTTTTCACCATATTACATTTTGGTGAACTCGACATTTTACATGCTTTACATTCAAAACCCTAGTTGTTAAAATTGAAATTGAACTTGTATTTTGCAAAAAATGCTATCTATTGTCTTAGACCTTAAAATTACATTTCTTGTCAAATTCAATTCTTTCATTGTCTTGTTCAATTTGCAAATCAAATTTACAAAATTAAGTGGTTAAGCGTCAAAACCCTAATTTTCAAACATCAACTTGAACTTGTGCAAAAAATGGATTTACATCTAATTTTCAAATTTGTGACTGTTTTCAAACTTGATATTTGTTGGGTGAATATTTTGTCACTAGCATACCAATGACAAAATATATATTTCAAACACAGCTATGTTGAGAAATTAATCTCTCCTCTTAGCAAGGGGAGGTTCCCTTTGAAATTTCTTCTCTAATTAACAAGAAAGTAAAATCTGTGGGTAAGTTTCGGGCATAAAACTCTCTTTTTTCAGAGTTTATGTATTTTCCCTCCACTTGTTACAATTCTCTATCACTTATGATACTTGAAGAAATGAACAAACTAATTCCAATAATTATACCCAAACTTACAATCAAGAAGCACAAAGTCTTTCTTAAATGTAATTCTAACTAAACTAATTATTACAAATGATAAGAAATTTAACTTGCAGCTCAAAGTCTTCAAGCGTAATTTCCCAATCCTTAAAACTACAAGTAATAGCAGAAATACCAAGCCTACCACTAATCACTTAATATCATAAAATTTCCCAAATATATTGTTAGATCAAAGTCTACTCAACACACTTGGAAATCTCTTTCAATAACATAGACAAATTTGCCACAAAATTCTAATATATATAAGAACGATTGTGAGAACTAAACATAGGAGTAATTCCAATCACAACCACAATCTTCTACTTCATTCAAAGTTGAGGTTTAATGAATTGCTTTCGTGTATTACTTTGAATCCAATTTTACCTCCAAAAAGCTCAAAGTCTTAACTGGCACAAAATTTTGGCAGATTTTTGCTAACCATTTAAAAGATAAATATTTACAAATGAGGCTCCTCTATATATAGGAGAGAAAAGGGAAAAAAGGTGGGCACAATTGACTAATTCAACTGCACAGTCCCACTTGACTACAACTACAACATAAAGGGAACATGCAGCTGTGAGAAAACTTACAGAATCTAAAAATGCAACTACATTAAAAATGCATCTACTTGAAAAACTAAGTGTCAAAAAGGGGACACTTTATTCATCTTTCTCCTCCTCATTGGATTTAAATTCTTCAAATTTAGCCAAGATGGATTTCATCTCAGCTTCATCTGGCAAGGTGATGGAACTTGACATAGCATTGATCTGGAATACAACATCTTCGATCTTCACATGCTGCTTCTTTCCATTCTTGAGCAAAGAGGCAAGCAACTCTGAACCAACCTATATTTCAAGAACCTTATCAAAAACATTCAAAGCGAAATCTTTCTCTGCCCAACATTATATTAGAGAGTGGAATTCCTGCATTATGGTATCACTAGTGACCAATTGTTGATTATCCTTATCATATAAGAAGCAAGGGATATTAACTATTCTTGCTAAAATTTTATCAATATCATTATCACAACCCTTAATCTCATCTTCAAGATCTATGATCATATGTTTGGTCAATTTATTTCTATGGGTTAGTAGAGACAAAAATTGAACATAGTTTCCTCCCGTTTCTAGCACTTTATTCTCTACAATGAAATCAATGTTGATGTCCTCCATCTTTCTCCACAACTGCAAGTTCCTTTCATTCTCATCTATCTCTTGTGTGAAAGTAGTTTTGATTCCTTGTACTTGACTTTCCATGATTTCAAAGTCTTTCAACAACTTGATGGTTGAATCTAGGAGGAGGGAGCCTTCGGATTTCAACCTTTCAATCCATTGATCCACCAATCGACCCTTAATCCCCACTTGTTCTATTCTTTTAAGTGCTTCTGTATTGATGGATGAAACAATTGGTTCTACTTGTTGAGAGGTTTGGGTCACTTTGATCAAAACATTTGTTAGTTGCTCACACTTTCCTTCAATATCAGCTTTTCAGTACGTTCTTCATCAAGGCTTCTCATGATAACGTCATTCACAGCTCTTGAATCCTACTTCACGGTCTCATGAGTTTCTTCCCCAAGATCGACAGTTTGAACTTGATAATCTGCAAGTTGAATGTTCTCTTTGGTCTTACCTACATCAGGCACAATTACTTCATCATATTTTCTTTTACTTACAAGATCAACCAACACACTTGATACTTTTTTTGGCTTCTTGGTCACCTTTTCCTTCGAAGGAGCTAATTGTTTGAAGTCAAATTTATTTGGTGAGAAAACTTGTTTCTTCCTTTTTAGTGCCACTATGTCCAACCAAGGATGTAAGACCGATTGTGTGTTTGGAGTAGTGACCTCTACTTGCATAATCACAAGCAAACTAGTAGGTGTCTGACTTGAAGATACTGTTGCCGCTGATGGTCCAACTTGTACCAATGCAATTGTAGCAATAGGCATCATAGGAGTACTCACAAGTGAAATTGTAGAAACTGATACTAGTGGTGGCAGTGGCATAGAAGTTGGTAAGACATTAACTGTCCCAACCGTTGGATCTACTGGTGGCATTGATGTAATAACATAAGTTGTTGTTACAGAAATGACAATTTTTCTCACCACGGGTGGAGTTTCTATCATGGCAGTAGAAGTAGGTAGATTTACTACCTGTTGCTCCTAAGTAATCTGTTCCATGGCTTCATTAAAATCCAAGATTGATGACTCAGTCATGGAAGTTGGAATGTCATCAAAGCTAGGAATTCTAGAAAGAGTAACAAATTCTTCATTGCCCCCTTCTTGACCTTGTTCATCATTAAACTCAATATCTTCTCTCACATCATCACATTCTTACACTTCTTCATCAGAATCAAAGTCAATTGAATGAATCTCAACATGAATAGGTGATGATGTCTAAGAGGTAGTAGGAGTAGAACTTTCCCCTTGTTCTTGTTCTTGTTCTTGTTCTTGTTCTTCTCTAGTATGAGGAATATCTCCCTCTTCTTATTCTTGTTCTTATTCCTTGGTTTAATTGGGCCCTTGGGTTGATTCCTGTTGCATAGCCACGAAGGAGGATTCCCCTTTCTTGGGGCCTTTAACTATGAATTTGAATTTTGGTGCCTTTCCCTTAGATTTTGTTGGTGAAACCAATGGTGGGGGTACTTGAGTATCTTCTTTATTATTGGTTCTTAACTCTGAATTCTTCCCCACTGGACTATCTTAGCTTCCTCACCAGAGCTAGTAGGAAGTGGTTTCATTCGAATTCCCTTTTTCAGTAGCCATTGGTTTGTTTTAGCCATAATTGGCACAACTTCTTTGAAATCGATTTGCTTTCTTTTTATGACCATTGAATTAGAGGTAAAGGAGTATCAACAATTTTATGCTCATAGTAGACATGATCCACTATATCATTTGTATCTTCCATGGTGTCTGGAATCTTAGCCAAGTCCAAGTTCTCTATTTTATCTAATGTAAGATGATTATAGTCCATCCTTATTACATATTAATCAATTTTACAATCCGCCCAAACATCCTCAAGCCTATGTACATGCACATAACTCCTCTTGATTTTGCCTCTCATGTTACAAAAATCAAAGTTCTCTCAAGCTTTAAACCTCCTCATTGTGACCCATAACATTTCATTCTCCATATTCTTGGCCTTGGGCATGGTAAGCACTGAATATCAACCAATAGACAGTCCATTTGATACATGTCTTATGAGCAGAAGTTTGTCTGACATGTACATATACCAATTGACGACACAGTTCCATAAGGACAATCTTATCCGATGGGTATCGAGGCAACATGAATGGTTCACATGTGAAGCATCTAATGCAGATATATGTAAAAGTAGGAAATTGTAAGAACACACAACCAAAAGAAGACACTAAGTCATATGCTGCTTTTGAATTTCTCTCCTTGTGTAGATTCTTGTTGAACAAACATCTCCACACTGTGAAGAAATAATCATTGACTCTTCGGAAATGAGATCCCTGATTATTGATGGTTAGCTGATCATAATAATCCCAAACAGGTAACAACCTTCTATCTCCTTTGGTAGACAATCCTAAATATTGCCTCATTGAGACGGCTGCATACACAAGATATGAAGTCATATAAAATTTCAATGATGTTTTGAATTCCTTTAGTTGAATACAGAGAGCATCATTGATTTTCTCTCCCCAGTCAATCTTGGTTGTCCCTTTTCTGATGACCTTCATGTAGTAACACATCCACTCTTGGAAGTAGTGGGAATCTCTCAAACCTCTAACTCGTGCAAGCATTATAAACATGTCATTGTACTCTTCATTGAAATTGCTTCTATGAAAGTAATTAGGCCATCTGGTGACAGTTGAGTCACACAGATTAGATAAAACCACTGTGTTGATTGTTTTCTTGCACTTATCTATGTGCTTCTCATAACATGCTTGTGCACTGTCTATAGTTATATCAACAACTTCAACTTCCTTTAGACCCTTGAAAAGACTATTGAAACATACACTATCAAGTGTCATTACCATATTATTGTCAGCATCCTTCACTTGATGAGTGTTCGGGTCAAAGTGTTCTGCCACAACCAATACAAATTCTGGATCATGAGCTGCAACAGGAAAAGATGCATACTTGTGCAATTATGACCTTGTCAAATTTTTCATATGGGATGGATCCTTCTTTCTTCTGATTTCAAACTCCTTCATATCCACATGCCCAATTTCAGTATCTCTGATCTCTGCCACTTTAGAGTCCACTAAGCTTTCAAGGAACATATTCAAGTACTTATTGTACTTGTACTTCATCTTTTTGTATAGAGGTTTTCTCGGTGATGGATCTGTGCGAATGGGAGAGGTGTTATATTTTCTTGTGGATGACTTGGACATTTGAAAACATGTTGCAGAGAACATGGTTTGTTAGACCCATGATCAGTATTCATCAGAAGAAGAACAAGCTGGAGATCCAGAATCAAACAGGATTGAGCGAAAAACTTGATTGAAAAAGGCTCATGAAGGGAAAATTCATTAAAACTGGCAGGTCAGGGTTTAAAATCCGACTTGCTAGTTACAAAGGAAAGATACTGGCATGTCAGGTTTTAAACCCCGACATGCTAGTATGAAGGAAAAATAAATCATTGACAGGTCAGGGTTTAAAACCCAACATGCCAGTAGAACAAAATTGACTGGCAGGTCGGGTTTCAAACACTGACCTGTCAGTTGCAAATGATAGAAATAAAAGATCTCATGTTGGGATTTGAAACTCGACAAGTGACTTGAGGAGACGTCATCCTCACATGTTGGGTTTCAAATCCTGACATGTTAGCTGTGGGAACGAGCATGGGCCGACTTACATGTTGAGGTTGAAAACCTGACATGCAAGCTGAGGATATGACGTCCTCACATGTCAGGTTTCAAACCCCGACATGTGAGCCGTGGGAATGTTCACATTAACTAAATTACATGTCGGGATTCAAAACCCGACATATAAGTCCATGGAAAGACTATCCTCATGTCGAGATTTGAAGCCCGACATGAGAGGAAAACAAGGAACAAACATAAAAGCAAAACCTATTTTGGGTTTTAAAAATCATTAAGAGAGGGTTTAAGTAGAAAAGGGACGTGTGTTGGGGTTTAAATCCCTGAAATACATCTGATTAACAGGAAAAAACAAGGACAAATCAAGGAAAACAAACAATAAAAACCCTAACGAAACCTAAACAAGAAAACCAGACATAAAGAAAATCCTACCTGCTAAATGTGGAAACATTGGAGAAGAGGATGAATCTAGGTAGCAAATCACCAATTGCATGCAAAGAGGAAGGAGATGAGCTAAAACACCTAATCAAGAGGAAACAAAACTTAAAATGCCCAAAAGACCGACCTAAAAGCATTTAAAACTAAACAAAAAGGTAACACAAGTTGCAGTAAATGCAACTTCACGTTGATAGGTCAAACTTTAAAGTCCGACCTATCAGCAAAACATAACTGCAGGTTGGACTTTAAAGTCTGACTTACGAGCTAGGTATGTGCACCAAGTTGTGGTACCAAAAGGGGGTCTTAAGATGCCACTTTTTTTCTGAAATCAGCAAAGTCTGAACTTCAACGACAAATTGAAGATAGTTACACTCCAAATTTGAAGATGCAACAAGAACAAGAGTCAGAGTGCTTCGAGTCTACTTTCTAAACTACTAATTTTTTTTGAAAATGGTGGAGATTAAGGGCTTCAAAAAGTGGTCCTATTTTTATGCAAAAAACATAACATAGCGTCTATTGTGGCCCCCTTAAAATGTTAACTATTTTTTTGAATTTTTAAAATCGCTTCAGTGAGAAATTAGTTAACACCTTGTAGTTTATGCCAGAATTTTCAGCTAATTTTTTAATGAGTATATGATTTTTTACTAATTTTTGAAGTGGACACATCTTGAAAAATAGAAATTTGAGCGTGCTACCCCCTAAAATCATTGAAAACAAATCAAAAATAAAACCTTTTTTTTAAATTGTGTAGAATGGAGTCTAGTTTCTAAAAATGTAATTTTTTTCAAAATCTGATGAACGTGTAAAAATCTAGACCCAAAATAGTGCATTTTGGTTTTTGACAAAAAAAATGGACACACTAACAAAAGAAATTATAGATGAAAGACTTAACGAAATCAACATTTGAAATAAATTACATTTTTGGATAGCTAAGAGGGAGCTCAAGTTTACCACGGTATTTTTTTTTAACTTCATTTAAACACATGCAAATCTGACAAAGAGCACAACCAAAAATATGTCAAAATTTTCAATGTTCTGAAAAAAACACATCTCTAGCCTAAAATGGTCATCCAAACCTTTGGGTTGGATGCCCAAGGCAAATCCAAACCATAGGTTTGGTGTTTCCCAAAGCGATCCATTTGGCACTCGCCAAATATGGCGAGCGCCCTATTTGGCGTGCGCCAAATGTGATGAATGGATATTCCATTTGGCGCACACCAAATGTGGTCCATATTCCACATTTGGCGCATGCCAAATAAGGATGAAGAGGGAGATAGCTCGAGGGATAGTAGAATAAGGGAATTGTGAGAGCTAGAAAGAGGAGTGACAAAGAAGAGTATGTATCTATAATAATGAAGAGCTCGAGAAGAGGTAAGGGGAGAGAGAGAATATGAGATCTAGTTCATAGAGAGAGATGGAACTATGGGAGATAAAGGAGGGAGAGGTGAGATGGTGGTTTCTATGTACACATTTGGCACTCTCCCTATTTGGCATGCGCCAAATGTGGAATAGATACAAACACTTCTTTGTCCCTCCCCTCTCTAGCTCTCACAATTCCCTTATTCTCCTATCCCTCGAGCTATCTCCCTCCTCATCCTTACACCCATCTAATTCCCTCTCTCACCTCTTTCCCTCAGTTTTTTCCTCACTTCCTCCTCTCTCTAGGTCCTAAGGGGTCATAGGACACCATATGACCCCTTAGGACACAAAATGACCCCTAACGACACCTAAGGGGTCATATGGCGTCCTAAGGGGTCATAGGAAACCATATGACCTCTTAGGTTACCATAGGACCCATAACGACACCATATTTTGTCCTAAGTGGTCATAGGACACCATATGACCCCTTAGGACGCCATACAACCTACAACGGCACCATATGGTGTCTTAATGGGTCATAGGACACCATATGACCCCTTAGGTGTTGTTAGGGGTCATATTGTTTCCTAAGGGGTTATATCGTATCCTATGACCCCTTAGGACACCATATGACCCCTTAGGACACCATACGACCCATAACAACATCATATTGTGTCCTAAGCGGTCATATAGTGTCCCAAAGGGTAGTAGGAAACCATATGACCCCTTACAACACCATACGACCCATAACGACACCCTATTGTGTCCTAAGGGGTCATATGGTGTCATAAGGGGTCATAGGACACCATATGACCCCTTACGAAAACATATGACCCATAATGACACCTAAGGGGCCATATGGTGTCCTATGGCCCCATAGGACACCATATGACCCCTTAGGTGTCCATACGACCCATAACGACACCATATTGTGTCCTAATGGGTCATATGGTGTCCTAAGGGGTCATAGGACACCATATGACACCTTAGGACACCATACAACCCATAATGGCATTGTATTGTGTCCTAAGGGGTCATAAGACACCATATGACCCCTTAGCACATCGTACGACCCATAACGACACCCTATTGTGTCATAGGGGGTCATATGGTGTCCTAAGGGGTCATAGGAAACCATATGACCCCTTACAACACCATACGACCCATAACAACACCTAAGGGGTCATACGGTGTCCTATGGCCCCATAGGACATCATACGACCCCTTAGGTGTCCATACAACCCATAACAACACCATATTATGTCCTAAGGGGTCATATGGTGTCCTAAGGGCTCATAGGACACCATATGACCCCTTAGTATACCATACAACCCATAATGACACCATATTGTGTCCTAAGGGGTCATATGGTGTCCTAAGGGGTCATAAGACACCATATGACCCCTTAGAACACCATACGACCCATAACGACACCCTATTGTGTCCTAGGGGGTCATATGGTGTCCTAAGGGGTCATAGGACACCATATGACCCCTTACGACACCATACAACCCATAACAACACCTAAGGGGTCATATGGTGTCCTATGGCTCCATGGGACACCATATGACCCCTTAGGTGTCCATACAACCCATAATGACACCATATTATGTCCTAAGGGGCCATATGGTGTCCTAAGGGGTCATAAGACACCATATGACCCCTTAGGACACCATACGACCCATAACGACACCCTATTGTGTCCTAGGGGGTCATATGGTGTCCTACGGGGTCATAGGACACCATATGACCCCTTACCATACCATATGACCCATAACGACACCTAAGGGGCCATATGGTGTCCTATGGCCCCATAGGACACCATATGACCCCTTAGGTGTCCATATGAACCATAACAACACCATATTATGTCCTAAGGGGTCATATGCTGTCCTAAGGGATCATAGGACACCATATGACCCCTTAGGACACCATACGACCCATAACGACAACATATTGTGTCCTAAGGGGTCATATGGTGTCCTAAGGGGTCATAAGACACCATATGACCCCTTAGGACACCATACCACCCATAACGACACCCTATTGTGTCCTAGGGGGTCATATGGTGTCGTAGGGGGTCATAGGATACCATATGACCCCTTACGACACCATACGACCCATAGCGACACCTAGGGGGTCATATCCTATCCTATGGCCCCATAGGACACCATATGACCCATTAGGTGTCCATATGACCTATAACAATACCATATTATGTCCTAAGGGGTCATATGTTGTCCTAAGGGGTCATAGGACACCATATGACCCCTTAGAACACCATATAACCCATAACGACACCATATTGTGTCCTAAGGGGTCATATGTTATCCTAAGGGGTCATAAGACACCATATGATCCCTTAGGACACCATATGACCCATAACAACACCCTATTTTGTCCTAGGGGGTCATATGGTGTCGTAAGGGGTCATAGGACACCATATGACCCCTTACGACACCATACGACCCTTAATGACACCTAAGGGGTCATATGGTGTCCTAAGGGGTCATAAGACACCATATGACCCCTTAGGTGTCCATACGACCCATAACGACACCATATTATATCCTAAGGGGTCATATGGTGTCCTAAGGGGTCATAAAACACCATATGACCCCTTAGGATACCATACGACCCATAACGACACCTTATTGTGTCCTAGGGGGTCATATGGTGTCCTAAGGGGTCATAGGACACTGTATGACCCCTTACGACACCATACAACCCATAAAAACACCTAAGGGGTCATATGGTGTCCTATGGCCCCATAGGACACCATATGACCCCTTAGGTGTCCATATGACCCATAATGACACCATTTTATGTCCTAAGGGGTCATATGGTGTCCTAAGGGGTCATAAGACACCATATGACCCCTTAGGACACCATACGACCTGCTATCTCTGATTAAAAATGGGCTTTTCTTTTTCCATAATTGGCTATGGTTTTTTGAAATTTTGAGTAAGGCCCATTTTCAAATGCTTCAACTCTGTTTTAGGACTTAAGGGTTTAGGGTTTTTTAATTTTAAATCGCCCGATGTCTGTTTAAAACCCTCTGGTTTCTATCCTTTGTTACTTTATCCACTTAAGTAATGGGTCAGGGGAACATAGGAAGTGTCCCCCCCTTGTCGTTTGCCTAGGTGGTCATGTTACTTAATCGTAAAAAATTTATGCCTTATGTGTATTCCTCCTAAAGTTGTCAGGCCCAGTAAGTAGTGTGCATCTCGTGGATGGATCTACGACTTTCGCTATTTCGCTAGGCGAAGTTGCGCATACTTTAAAACCAACGAAGTTGCAAAAATGACATGGCATGCCAACTAGGTGGTCTAGCTGGTCAATGAGGGCAAGTAAAATGGCGGCACGCGGCATAAGCTACAACAGTCAGCAAGTTGGGATTAAAGGTTAAAAGGCGAGTCCCAGAGGTGAGTCACGTCACAAGTTAGGAGATGACATGGCAGATACAGGTGTCAAGAATTAATTGGAGCCCAGTGCTTTCTCTTGGCAAATAAAAAAGTGACATGTCAGCTTTGAAGATGACTGTACGCCAGGTGTTCAAAGTGAGTCAAAGGGTCCACCCCTCCCAAAGCCTATTCAGATGGTTAAAAAGCCAATCAACTAAAAAATGATCTGACGGCCCGCGCTATTTCACAGGACCAAGTTGCCCAATAGTTATGCTTCATGAAGTTGCGAAAGAAGTGAAAAGAAAGACTTGCAGGAACGTTGTGACCCATTGGAGCGAAAAATACGAATTCTCCTATGAATTGAATTTTGAAGGGACGACCGAAGCATGCGGAATCAATGTTGTAGTTAAGACCCTGGGCACAATATATGATTTCCCATCAACCGAATGAAGATATCTTTTTAAAGAATTATTGCAGAGGAGCAGATGCAGAGCTATCTTCTTTAGGTACAGAGCAAGTCAATTCAATTGCAGAGCAAATTCCTTCGAGTTAAGAACATGTTTTCTCATACTCTTGTGTAGTAATTTCTGTGTGGTGTGTTTCAGATAAGATATTGATTCGTCACAGAAGTATTTAGGGGCGGTATTCATTTCTTATGTTTTTTTTAAATGGCTCCTAAAAGAGAATTTTCTGGCAAAGTCAATTATTCAGAAAGAAGTATCTGTGATGATTTTCTTGAACAGTTGACGTTGTCAACTAATCAGGCATCGAAGGCAAAAGAATTAGTGCCTAGAGCTCCCCGTTTGAAAATAGGAGAAGGACTGTATGACAAGGGTAACTGGTTGAGAGACCCATAGGTTGGATTGTCTGGGTTGGGGTTATTTAAGATTGGATTTGGAATGAGAAATTCTCTGGCCCCGCAAAACAATATTTGGGAATTAGATGTTGGGAAATTGGTAGTCCCAGGGGTATTTATGGACATAGATTTGTTGACCCAAATTACACTCAACTATGATCCGGTCACAAGAAGCACTCGGGATATAAATGGAAAAACCCTTATTGAGATTAATGCTGAAGAATTCAGAAATGCTTTTGGGCTTAATGAGTTTACCAATTTTCTAGAGCCCATAAATTTCAAGTCATTAGCTCAAATTTATAGTGCACAGAGGAATCATCTCAGGAATGGGCCACTCAAGGAATTTTTTGTAAAGATAGCTGGGTTGACAGTTGTAGGACCCAACATAGAAGAGCCCTTTTCATTGAGTATGTTCACCCTTAGGGCTAAGGGAATGTATTGGGCACTTTGCCAAGTTTTGGGAGAAGATGCTAAAGCAAATATGCCCAATCACTACTTGTTAATGATTGCTCAGATTTTGAATCCTTCTCTTGCAATTACATTTGATTATGCTTCTTTCATTGTTGATGCTATCCATGGAGGGTTAATAGGAATAAAGAATGGAAAGGTGGATAGGCCTTTTGGATGGTACTCACTCCCGATGCATCTATTTCTTTTCAAAGGTGGTGATTACTTTGCCACTGGATTGGACCTTGTCAAGGAGAAAGAAGGAGAAAAGATGCCAGTACAACTATGGAGTACTGTGTTGTCATGGGATAGGGAGGATTCCAGTTTCTTGAAGTTTGACAAATACTTTGCATCCAAGATTAGGACTCTCCTCTACTCAGAGAACCCAAGTATCCCCAAGGTTCTTTTGGAATTCATAAGACCAAAAGAATTTGCAGAGAACATAAAAATTGTTCACAATTGGGGTGACATTTATTTGTATCCAGTCTCGACAGTTTTCAAAGTGTTTGGTTTTAGAGGCACCCCATTCTTGCTACCTTACCAGGTCCCTCTCAAAGTGGGAATTACAGAGATCCTTAGACAAATTGGTGGTGTACAAGAGGCAGAACTGACAGGAAGGGGTAAAGGGACTATTTTCCCTACAGTTACCATAGCCTACCAATTTGTAATAACAAAAGGGGGTTGGCATTGCTTTGAGGATTTTCTCAAGCCTTATCATTTGTCTACTGCAATATCCAGGTGTGCTGATCCAGAAGACTTCTTCAACGACATGTTTAGAAAGAGAGCAGCATGCAGAGGTAGGCCCCATCAATTTCAGTTTCCTGAAGACCTCATTAGAAATGAGTTTGATCTAGATGATCAAGAGCTGAGGAAAGAGAAATGGGTGGCTTATAAGAAAGCCTTGGATTTCGTGCATTAGTTTGATGCCAGCTGTGACCCATTGTCTAGCTTTTTCCCTCTGGAGGAGAAAATAAAGTTTTTAATTGTTTGGTTTGAGGATGTGATGCATACCTTGAAGGAGAAGAGGGAAGTTGTAATCAAAGGAAACCCTGAAAAGGCAAGAGTGGTCCTAAGTAGGTCATCTTCCAGCAAAGCAATCCCTCCTGGTGATTATACACTGCACAAGAAATCTAGTTACAGTGTGCTGATGCCTACAACAGGGGAGCCCTCTACCTCTAAAGGAAAGAGGAAGATACAAGATGTCATTGACATCTAAGAGAGCCCAAAGAAGCAAAGGGTAGGGAAAGAAGTACAATCAAATTCACCTTTGTATTCTCCATCCCAATCCTCTATCCACATAGGAGATGAGCAAGTAGCAACTGAGCAACTCCTACAGTTAGGCAGTCTAGGGGAAATTGCCTACACTTATGATGAAGTGGAAGAAGGAATGCCAGAAGAACCCCTTGCTACTGAAATGGACATTACCACCACTGAACTCAAAGGCCAGGAGTGGGATCCTGAGATAAAGTAGGCAAGTAATGCCTTCTTGGCTGACAACAATTTTGTCACATCAGAAGCATTTATGCAATTTATATGGAAACAGAACATAGATAAATACAATGCTAGATGTAAAAAGAGAAAGGGTGAGCAACCTAATAAATATCCAGCCCTGGTAGAAGAGGAAATAAAGAAAGAGATGATGGAAGAATTCAAAACCATCACCCCTGAGAAAGGGAGAGATATGGTGGCACAAGCTGGAGTGCTTATTTTACCCGAGTAGGATATAGCAGATGCCTTGGTACTAGATGCAGTGAGGAAGGAGACTAAACCCATGGAGGGAATTACTTTCAGTAAGGATAATGTTGCACTCGTCATGTGGTCTCTCAAGAGAAATGAGAGTAAGAAAAGCAAAGATACCCCAGGGTCAAGCTACCTTGGTGGGATGATGGTGAAGAGAGTGCAAAGTACAGGGGTAGTGGAAGTTGCTAGCACTGTGCTAGAGATTGAAAAATTTAGTGTTGTAGTACCAGAAAAGGAAGCCAAAGAAAAAGAGATCCTCCAAGTCAAGTTGGAAACAATTTTGAAGGCCTATAACAGTGCTAAGGAGGAGGTAAGAGGTAAGGATAGCATCATTGCTAAGCTGCAGAGCCAGTTGACTGGACAATACCATCAAGGTGAGTCTTCAACACTGATTATCTCCTCTTCTCCTACAAGACCTCCACCTACTAGCCCTATCATTAAGTTTCCACCATCTCCAGCACCCACCAACTCTCAAATGGTTGAGATTACTCCTCAAGAATTTGAAAATTTAAAACAGGCTCAGGCCTTATATGCAAAGAAGTATGAGGAGAGAGTAAGGGCTACAATTTCCAGTTTTGCAAATACAATGAATGCCTCATTGCTATATAATAATGTAGGTAAAATTTCAGATATATGGAATGAGCTCAGGGGAGATAAGGCCGTTTTGACACCTATTTTTGACAAGTGGAGGCCTAGGGAGCAAGATTTAGAGTTTATATGTGCATCTTATGATGAAGCAGGGACCAATCCTATCATTAAATCCACTTGTGACATCACTAAAGATTTAGTACAATTAGCAGCAGAGGTGGATAATGTTGATAGGAAAGTTAATTTGTGCAAGAAGGAATATACTGATCAAGTTTTTGAGTTGCTCCCAGGAGTTTTTGCTAGCCCAGATCAACTGAAGGATAAACAAATGTGGCTTAAGGAGATAGAAGCCAAACTATCAGCAAGAATTAAAGGAATTATTCATCTAGATGATACTTCTTTCTTTGTTATAACAATATAGGAGATAGAGAAAATTAAGGCACATTATAGTTTTCTCAATTCAGAAGTCAACAAAATGAGAAACTCCTGGAAAATGTTGACCAAAGCTAAGGCTAAAGTGATTAATTTCTCATGGCCAACCGATGATGTGTATAATGAGTGGACAACTAAGTATGCCACCCATGATCTGGAACAGTTGGAGAGCACCCCTCAAAAGGTAGAAGAAGTTAAAACTGAACAGCTTGTTGAAGAAACTACAGAGGCCGAAAAGAGCTTGTAACTGTTTTTGTGAAAAGCTTGTAACCTCTTTGTTTTGAAAGAAATGATTGTAACAAACTCTCCTCGAGAATTCCGAAGCTTTGTGCATCCATGTTGTTATAAATGGATACTAGGACTAGAGGAAAAGGAGATCGCAAAGAATTGTAAGAAAACACTGCCGAAATTCATAGTTGAGCTTTTCTAAGTGTAATGGAGAAAATTCCAAAGTTTTTGTAATACTTCTTTGAAGAATAATATCAATATACAGACCATCGGCTTTTGAGTAAACTTTGTGTTGTCTTTGAGTATTCCTGTAATTTGTTTACTGCTTTCATTCTGAATAATCCAGGGTTATTTTGTTTGAATGGGGTTGCAAGGCAATTTTGGTAGATGTGATCGCTAGCTTTTTGTTGTCCTCATTTTTGTTTCCAAAAATGAAGGACCACTACGGTGAAATTTTTATTAAAAAATGAAAAATTTTACTCTGTGGAATGCTTCCCGAGACAGAATTTTGACTAATCCTTGGACTGGCTTAATCCTCAGTTCATTCTCAAACTACGTTTCGAATTTCATCCAATTCTGGGTTCATTTTCTATGCCTTTCCTTCAATTTCGGGTTTTAAAACCCAAACTGCAGGTGGAGAATTTTCTTTAAACTGCAAGTTTTAATGATATTCATTGTTATGGTCTTTGTAGGGGAATTTTTTATCAATTACATATGCACTTTTATTTTAAATATGTCACTTGTAATTTATTTTAAGTTTCCCCTTTGATGTTTTTATCCTTTTATTGTTTATTGGTCATTTTTAGTTAAAATAGGGATTTTTTGGCTCAACTGCAAGTAAACTTGCAGTTTGGTCAAAAACCCCCTACTTTAATGGTTTTTGCATGTAATAGGGATTTTAAATCCCCATTACATATGTGCAAGTGTTTCTAACTTGTTGTAGGGATTTTATTTCCCTTTTACAAGTATTTTAAACTTGCAGTTTGCTCCAAAAAACCCGATTTTGCCTTGCAAATGCATTTTTGACAATTTTAAACTTGTCATTTGTCCAAAAAAACCTGATTTTGGCTTGATAAGTGAAAAAGTGAAAAATTAAACTTGCTATTTGTCTTAAAAAAACCTGATTTTGGCATGTAAATGAAAAAAGTGAAAATAAAACTTGTTATTTTCTCTCTAAAACCCGATTTGCTTCATGTTGGGCAATTTGAACTTGTCATGTGTCTCCCAAAACCCGATTTGCGTGAAAAATCAATTTGTTGAAGATTTCAAAGCAATTTTTTGTGGAGATTTTTTAGGGAGGAAAGGCGTTTTTGCTTCTACCCTATTTTCATGCAACCATCAACATCTTTCATGGTAAATGGAGGTTATATTGACTGGTTTTTGGAGCTAAATCAACAAAAACATGGTTCTTTTAACCCACATTTTGGGTGCTTTTCACTTCATAAATCTGTAGTCTCCATAAGTGTTTTGCCTTTCTCTACCTAGGTGTGGAGGGTAAGAGGATTTCTGCACCATTTGATGATGTCGTTGGAGTTTATAATGGTGGCCACATGATTCCCTTTGGCCACGTTTTCAACATTTGGTAGCGTTTTCAATCATTTGGCATCATTGTTTCTTCTTCTACCTTAGGCGTTTTGCTCTAATAAACTTGGATGCACACTCTCATTGGCATTTTGGTCCTCCAAGTTTAAGATTGCTTCTATATTTGGGGCATTTTTTACAAAAAATGTGATAAGGGTTTGACATTCTGGATTGCTCCTTTTCACCGGTTTTGCTTCTTCATTTCAAGAATTGTTGCATTATTGGAGAAGCATTTTGCATTTTTAAGAAAGGTATGTTCTCTTTCCTTTCTTCCCTTCATTTTATTATTTTCTTGTTTTCTTTATTTTTCATTATTAGTTGCATTTTTGGCATGTGATGTTCTTCCCCAAAAAATTTGGTTTTTGTGAAAGAAATCTTGCCCTTGAAATGTAATTGTTGAATTGCATTGTTCTTCTCAAAATTCCCTCTTAACTTGTATTTGGGATTTTTAATCTCGATTACAAGTTCACTGGAAATTCTTGTTCTTCCCCTACGATTAACGAATTTAATCATTTTTGGTTAAAATTCCAAGTTTGAAAAGTGTGAAATACCCCTCCCTTGCAAATTCGGGTTTTAAAAATTGGATTACATGTTGAAAAGTTCTTCCCATTTTCATGAAAATGCCTTTCCCAGATATTCCCATTTCTATCCATTCATGTTCCCCATATCCATAATTTCCATTTCCATTATTTCCTGCAAGTCAAAATCTCATTTTTCGTCCATTTCTCCATTTTCGAATTTACAAGTGTACTTGTATTCGGGTTTTAAAACCCCGATTGCATGTATGTCCTTTCCAACTTGTATACTTGCGAAAATTCTCCCAAGATCCGAAATTGGTCAAAGTCAAGGTTTTCCCATATCTCCCCTCTTCCTCTCACAAAACCATGAAATTCAGAAATCAAAGTTTTACCCATTTTAAGAAGGAAGAATGATATTTGCAGCTGACTATGATGTTGCCTTAACTCTTTTAAGTCTTCATCATAGCATTCCAAGTTCACAATCAATGTCAAATTTGCCAAGATCTCCAACTCCAAAGAAAATGAAATACAAATATGACAAATACCAGAATGAGGTTGCACCTTCCCAGGTTTCTTCTCCTTTGGATCGCATCAAGGACATGGAAATAGGGCACGTTGATATGGCAGAATTCATCAATAGGGTAGAAGATCCATAGGATAACAACTTGCAGTGGCTGTTGGACAGCCATATCCATCATGCATCTTCTTTCCGAGTGGCTGCCCTAGAACCTGATTTTGTTCTTGCATGTGCCCATCATTTTGACAAAGAGTCAAGAGTCAACAAAAATGATGATGGTGAAGCTATAATTCGTCTTGATGCGGATACAATCCAGAAGGTCTTCAAAATAGCTCATGCACCTATTTATATGGAAATCACCAAAGAAAGTGCAACAGAGTATTATATGAAAAGGGAAAAAGATTGCAAGTGACACATCAATAGGTGGATCCAAGAGCCACGTCCTTCCTTCTCAAGATGGGCAAAGTTGTATCATTGTGATTTCAAGTGGGAGATAGGAGACACCATCACTCTTCTGAGCAGGATGTTGGGCCTTGAGCACTCCAATGTCTTTGAGCCATGGATGTATCAATTCATTATGTTCATACGGCAGTCGCATCACATTTCATGGGGTGAAATCATCAGCGATGCTTTGTGCGAACAACTTGCAGCAGTTCCTACCACTATGACCTTCTTCATGAATTCTTATTTGGTATATCTAGCAGTGTCACTTAGACACTTTCTAGGGCTTTCTACCAAGGGTGATCGCTCGCTTATACTAGTTTGGGAATATTATGACCAATTGCCATTGAAACCTAGCAGACTGCATTTCAGAAGAGTCCAAGATGCATTCTTTGGATATTTCATGTGTCAGTTTGATGTGGATTTCAGAAACAAAAGAGTATCAGATGAGGCATGGGTCAAGGTGTTTGAGTATGGGTGTTTGTTCCTGCAATTTCCCACCTTCACCTATATGAGGATTCGATGCTATGATGGTCAGCCATACATGCTTCCAAGATACCCAACCGATAAGATAATTCTTATGGAGTTGGGAAGACAAATCATGGTTGTTCATACTTTTCAGTCTGCTAGACACAAGGTTGGAATGGGTATCTCTAGCACAAACCCATTGAAAATTACTCGATACTCCCTTGTCACATCTATGAAGGCTAACGCCATGGATGCTGAATTGCAGGAAATCAAGCTTAAGAGGTTCAAACCTAGAGCTGATTTTGATTATAGAGGTATGAAGGAGAAGATCAAGAAATCCATTGTGCATGTTCATCGCATTGAAGACATTTGGGTAGATCTCTGCATGGAAGCCGAAGTTCTGAAGATGGATTACTGTAGGTTCACTGTTGAGCAAATTGTTGACTTGAAGTTGGCGGATATCCCACAAGGGATGATCGATGATGGGCATATACTTGATCCTAAATACACTTTACGAAGGGTTCAGGAAGCTCCACTTCCTTTGATCCAATGGTCACACAAGGAGTACGTCTCCATCCCTAACAGATTTCAGCCTATCTTGGCCAACACTAACGCATGGCTGAAAAGTAATGCTGTTAGACTTATCAAAATCAAGGTTGGTAAAGAAAATGTTTCTAAGAGGCCTCTTGGATGAAAGTCTGAGATTCAAATTGATAACAAGGAGGGTGCTTCATCTTCAAGCACAAGGATCAAGTTACGAGTTAGTCATGCAGTAGTGCTTCCTCCTGAGGAGATGACTATTCATGGGAAGGAGAAATCACGGTTCCATGTTCGGGTGATCAATTTGGATAATCCAGAAGAGGGGCAGCAATCTGACGATGCACCTAAGTCTATAGTTTTAGAATCACCTCACGAGGTGAGTCCTCCAATTTCCATTAAGACGCCTCTTTCTCCTCTTGATTTTCTCATAGATGAGTCTCCTCAGAATGCAGTTCCCATTTCAGCATACTAGCCTTCTCTTGATCGACAACGAGAAAGTGTGTTGGAAGTTCTTGAAGATAATCCCACTTGCATTCAGTTATCAGAAATTGATACTTCCACTTTTGGTTTTGAAGAATTCATGAGGAAATCTTCATGTCCATTGGTAACTAAGCAAACCGTGGTCGCTATTCAAACAGATATTCCTCCTAGGGTGACCTCGGTAATTCAAACAGAAACTGCTTCTCCTTTGCCTACGGCTACTACTGGAAGTGAATTGATGACTTTGCCTCCATGGCTTAGTTCTTTCACCCCAAAAAGGAAGAAGCAAGAGATCTCACCTAATGCCTTTGACTACCAGCAACTCAAATAGTCCAGATCCAAAGTTGCTAAGAAGGCAAAGACTATCTCTAGGGTAACTGTTGATAGCAACAAGATGAAAGTAGCTGAAATTGTGGAACCTATTGTAGATAAACCACTTGACGGAATGTCAGCTGCTGATTATAAGGTTACAAGGGTAGAATTGGGTAAGCAAACACATGAGGTCATTAAAAATGATGCTCATTTTTTTGTTGCTTCACTAGTGCAAAGGTGTGACGATCTTCTTGCAAAGAAAGACAAGCTAGAAGAAGAAAACCAATAGCTCATGGCAACCATTCATAAAATCACAAAACCTGCTACTGAAGGGAGTAACTCTATAGGTTCTTCTGGTTCCCAAGAATCAATTCGTGGAGTGGAAAGGGCTACTCAGAAAGTACAAGCACTGGATTCCTGGGTTGATCAGCTTCATGATCAATGTGTACAAGTGGATAAAGACATTTTTCAAATAATGTCTAAGTTGGAAACCATTGAGGAGAAACTGGATCAGACTTCTGACACTTTCAAAAAGAATCTGGAAAGTGTTGAGAAAAGTTTGGCAATCTGGCATACCATGCCCCAACAACAACTGAGTATTTTGTAGGAGCACGCCATTATGTCTTCCAGTGTCATGTACTTGGAATTTGAAGAACTCATGGAAAACAAGACCCTTGTTCTTAAATCCTTCATTGAGGAGATCAATGATGCAAGGAGATTCAAGGATGACGTCTCTGAAGGTATTGTCTCACATTGTGAAAGGGCCTCTTGCAATATAGTAAGTCGGGATGGAGAGTTGATTCCAGAAGAAGAAGTTCTTGCTGATTTACAGATGAGGATTCATAATGAATGGAGGAGCGAACAATTCTTGGCAGCTTCAATTCAAGCATTAATGAAACACCAAGCCTTTTTGCATGAGATCCAGTCTATCCTGGATAGAGACAATTCCACACTCCTCCATTGTCACGACACTATTGTGAAGACTATTGTAGTTGCTAAGAACACCCATGAACCAAATCCCGAGGAACTACAAGTGAGCATCCGAAAATTTC
Organism: Cryptomeria japonica; assembly: GCF_030272615.1. Taxonomy (NCBI): domain Eukaryota; kingdom Viridiplantae; phylum Streptophyta; class Pinopsida; order Cupressales; family Cupressaceae; genus Cryptomeria; species Cryptomeria japonica. The sequence continues at coordinate 267,527,348 of NC_081414.1, forward strand.
AAGGATTCATGTCTTCACAAAATACAACTTAAGTGTTTTTCAACACTTAGTTGAATTTTCCCTCTTTTGTAATCTTTAGTTGTAAATTTGTTTTGACAAGTTACATGTAAAAGTAATTTTTGTAAAATGCAAGTTACACATTACTTGCACTTTTATAATTACATGTAAGGCAACTAAAAGTTGTGTCCGATTAAGACTGTAGTTGGAATAAGTCTTAGTTAGTTAGAGTAACTCTTAGTTAGTTAATGAAGTCTCAGTTATTTATTGAATGAGTCTTGGTGGTTGAGAGAATCTCTCAAGTTAGTTAGGATCCTCCCACCTTTTTCTCAAGGCTCCTCTTCTATAAATACTTGAGAGGTCCATTGTAAAGATATCTTTTGGGAAAGCAAGCAAAAACTCTACCAAATTTATAGCAAGAAGTCTTTGAGCTTATGTATGTGAATTGAAGGTTTTGAAGAATAAGAAAGAAGGATTACTCAAGTTTTGAGTCTTTGAGCTACATGTTTGAGTTTGAATTTTTTTTATTTCTTCTATGCAAAGTGTTTCTAAAGGAGCTTAGCCCAATCTGATTTGAAGTCTTTGAGCTGCAATTAGAGAAGATTAGTTAAAATAGGAAACTCTCTTGAAGGAGTAGAAAGTCTTTGAGCTTGTGTCTATTCCTGAGGAAAAATTATTGTTTGATAAGAAATAGCAGCAAGTCTTTGAGCTTGCATTATTTCTTGTCTTTGTGTTAAAAGAATAGATTATTTCAGTCTTTGAGCTGTTATCTTTTATTCGTTGTAAAATTTAGTATAGCAAAGGGTAGATAGGACTTCCAATAGTCAAGTCTTTGAGCTTGATATTGTTGTCCCGTCCCGAAGGAAGTGACGGAAGTCTTTGCGGTTTCAAGAAACTTCATTTCCTTTCTCTTATTTCACTTGAAACTGGTTACTGTTGTTATTCAATCGCTATCCTTTTTTGTGAAGAGAAAAGAATATTGTCTTTCTTGAAAAAAGAAGAAAGATTTCTTTTCCATCCCATTTTATTTTCCAAGTTGTAGTTAGATAGGGGGAGCCTTCCCTTAATTAGGAGAGTTTTTACTCATGTGTTGTGGTTGAAACCACAATTTTGTATATTTCTCCAAGTGTACAAAATTTTCAACCAACAGTTTTTTGGCGACTCTGCTGGGGATCGAACACACTCGGAAGCCTCACGCTTTCGTTTGAAGACTAGTGTCCTGCTGTTTTCAAAAGAAGAGCTTGGAAATTCTTTCATTTCTTTAAGCTAGAAGGTTTGCGCGTTTACGTTCGCCAGAAGAAAGGTGAATATTCAGAAGAAATATTTGCTGCTGAAAGAGCTAGATCCTTTTTACTCACTAGTACATCTTCCCTATCACGAACCACAAGTTATCCTCCCTCAAGAAAGAAAAAATATATCCCAAGTGAAAATTCCTCCTTCTTTTTCAAACCACTGATACCTTCATTATCTAATATGGCTAATCCACCTCCACTTCCTCCTCTTGGTCCGTGGGGAGTAGCTTTTGGTCCTTTGGCATTAACCCCACCCCTTCATCCGCTTCCACAAGGTTCACGCAAAAACCTTTCCAAATTTTATGGCGATGGAAAGCAACACCTAGATGAACATGTCAAGTCTTTTTATATGGCATGTGGTGTTCTTGGGGTTGAACATCAAGATGTTGTTGTTCGGTTGTTTATAGAGACTCCTCAAGGTATTGCAGCTGACTGGTTTTTCAATCTTACTGTTGGTTCAATTGTTTCATGGAACTCGTTGAGAGACAAGTTCGAGGAATGTTTCAAGCCTGCAGAAGATGAGCATGCCTTGTTGGCCTAGTTGACACAAATGAAGAAGGATACACATGAAGGCATGCGTGAATTCATTGCTAAATTTAACAAATTAGCAAATAGAATTCCTGTTAATTCTAAGCCTACTCCTGAGAACCTCAAGTGTTTTTTCATCAACACTTAGTTGCCTGAGGTCAATTTCTTCTTAAGACAAGCATCTCCTGCTGATTTAGAAGTTGCTCAATCAATGGCTACTGAAATTGAGGATGATTTGATCTTAGCCGGTAAGATCAAAAAGGATTCTAATTGGTCCAAAGGAGGTTCGCATATGGATGGT